>NC_140972.1:56691223-56766223 GCF_056783735.1 Eptatretus burgeri | reverse complement strand
TAGACCTAACATTCAGCTCCAGGATGCGCTAAGTGGCTTTCCATTAAAATGAAAAATATATATATTCCATTAAAAAAAAGGCTTTCGAATAGTGCGCCGGTGTATTCATCGTAACAAAAGGCTTCATGGTTAAAAACGCTAGGGTTTTTTTAAATACAAAATGTTCGTATTCGTTGACTTTTTAAACATACACATTCTCCTCCTGTTATTTGAATTCTCGAACTGCACGCGCATGGCAACAGCTAACTGCTGATAGATCTGCTCATGAAAGAGCCAGGCAAGCGGAGTCAGCTGCAGAGAGAGAGAGAGAGAGAGAGAGAGAGAGAGAGAGAGAGAGAGAGAGAGAGAGAGAGAGAGAGAGAGAGAGAGAGAGAGAGAGAGAGAGAGAGAGAGAGAGAGAGAGAGAGAGAGAGAGAGAGAGAGAGAGAGAGAGAGAGAGAGAGAGTCGTCTTACTGCCAATATATCTGCTCATGAACGAGCCAGGCAAGCAGAGTCGGCTGCAGAGAGAGCGTCGCCTAACTGCAAATAGAGCGTCACACCTACGGGCGAGAGAAGCACAAAACTCACGTTCCAGCTTTCTAGGTCCGGGTTTTGGCAGGACATCAAGGACAGTTGCCACTGCTGCGCGAAACATTGAGTGGCTCAAGGCCGCATTCAACTATGACCTCTCTGAGGATTACGGCAGCATAAAGCCTTCCTTCCATAAATTTGAGGACTAAAAGAAGCCTTCCTAATTTTCTCCATACAACTAATGCCTCAGTCTAACTAGCATGAGGAAAATAGGGCAAATTTCCCAGGTATTACCGGGTACTTCAGCTCGTGTATATATGTATGTATGTATATATATATATATATATATATATATATATATATATATATATATATATATATATATATACTGTTACGTTTGAGGGGGGGTATGCATTCAAAGGGTAATTAGGATGTTTAATTAGGTATGCCATACTGTTCGAGTTTACCAGGATCTCGATGTAATAAGTAGCAATTCAGTGGTGATAAGTTGTCTAGTAAATGTTTATTTCTTCAAGGGGGGAAATGATAATTGTCACGTAATTAGATAGGGACACGGGATAGGGTAAATGTGTCTGCGTAAACCCCTTTTGGTATTCTCTGGATACTGGCCGTGACGTCACAGGACAGTGCAGCGGATGGCTCCGCCCCGTGATCACGATTGGCAGAAGGCGACGGCAGTGGGCCAATAAACGGCTCGATTGGAAGTGACGAGGACAGGAGGATAAAAAGGTTCTGTTCAGGGTCGAAAAGGAAGAGGAAGAAGATCGGGACAAAACGATCGTTTTTATTTGGTGTGGAGGATGTTGCGCGGAGAGCATACTTGTTGTTGTGCTGATTCGATCGTGTTCTTCATCGTGTCTTGGAGCCTTGCTGAGCCTCGTGCCTCACCTTGGTTGGCTCTGGGGTTCTGCTGATTCGGAGTACGGGGTCGAACGGCGGGCGGACCTGCCTCCCTCTCCTGCTCGCAATTTGGCGTCAGAACTGGTTCCCTGGCGGCTGTGAGCGGACTTGGGCCAGGACCAGGAGGTCGACAGCACCACGGTTTCTCCTGCCCCCCCCCCCCCCGACGAGAGCAAGGCCAGCTCGTCCGACGCTGATCCAGGGACAGTTGCGTCCACATCACGGTCCAGCCTGACCACCAGAAATAGCTACGTTTTGTGTGTGTGTGTGTGTGTGTGTGTGTGTGTGTGTGTGTGTGTGTGTGTGTGTGTGTGTGTGTGTGTGTGTGTGTGTGTGTGTGTGAACTTGGCGCCTTAGAGGGTTTGAGATCTGTATATTCATTGGAATTGTCTGTGTTTTCCCCACGCCCGATCCCACACCATCCCGTCGAATCGCCGCGGATCCCTCTTCTTGCCGAGTCTTGTTATTTCTGGTTAATAGTAAAAACAAATAAACATCATCAACTCAGTGAAAAGTGACTCGTGCCACCTTCCTCGTCCCGTTTGCGGTAGAGCGATTAGAACCGCCATGTTGGGCTATAAATAAATAAACCACCTCCATCGTTTTGGCTCATTCTACGTTGGCGGGACTGTTCAAGTCCCGTGGACGTCACATTGGTGTCAGGAGTGGGATGTTCGAACCCCTCTAAATTATATTTGGTATCGGGAGAATATAACAAGATTAAAATCTCGCCACGAATTGGAATATAAAAGTATTACAGAAAAGCGTGCGAGCGTGGGAAAATTTTGGCGGGATTTTTTCAAATTTAAATTAATTGGTGGCAAACGGGACTTCTGCACCATGGTGGATGTGCAGATGTTTGAGGAGGAAGGCCACGTGTCTGGCAGCGAGTCGGGGGAAGAAGGGAGAGACGGGGGTACGGTTGGAACCTCCCCCATTCCGAGCGTGGACCGTGCTTCATTGCCCGTAACGGGGCCGGCAGCGCCGGAAACCGGCGCGATGTCGATCCAGACAATGTTGGAACGTTCAATAGGGGACATGACGGTACAAATGACAAATCAATTCGTGACACAGAGGGCAGAAATGACGGCACAGAGGGCAGAAATGGCAAATCAATTCGTGACACAGAGGGCAGAAATGACGGCACAGAGGGCAGAAATGACAGATCAATTGGGGGTAATGGGGGTACAGTTGGGTGCACGGATTGATTTAATGAGGGATGAATTGGGGGAAAAGATGGAGAAAATGAAAACTGAGATGCAGGAGTGTGTGGATGTTAAATTGGGAGAAATACAAAGTAAATTCGAGGATAGATTGGAGGAAACAAAGGTAGAAATTACATTGGAGGGGGAAAATATACGAAAAAAATTCGTAGATAAAATTGATGCAACGAACATTCGGGTTGATAAAGTGGATGAAAGCCTGGAACGTCATCGTGCCTGTGTGGATGCTCGTATGCAGCTGCAAGTTGAAGAGTGGGGAGAGCTGAGGAAGCAAGGGATGAATTTGGCGGAGGAGGTAAAAGGATTGGAGGCTCGTTTGGACGAACAAGATAAAATTATGAGCCAAGATAAGTCTTGGATAAAGGCCTGGTAGAGCCGTCTTTTGTAAGTAGAGTGTCCGGGTTGGTTGAGGAGCAGCTACAAACTCGCGACGGAGCCTTGGAGGAGATTGTGCGGGCCCAGAAGATCCTGCGGGAAGAGGTGAATCGGTCCATTCAACGTTTGGAACAGGAGGCAAAATTGACCCATGAGACCCTCACCACAAAACATCTTTGGCCACAGTGGGCTCCGAAATTGGATACGCAGCCACAAGGGTGTTTGATCCCTGGGCTGGATTCGGACAAGGGAGAAACTGGGAAGCGGGCCACCGTAAAAGTGATCCCCCTGGTAAATTTTGACGGGTCAGGGAGCGTTGAAGCTTTTCTGACGCAATTTGAGTGTATTTCCCGACTAAACGGGTGGAATGAGCGGGAACGTACAGGGAATTTGGTGGCAACGTTGCGGGGACCAGCCGCAGATGTGTTAAACGTGATCGCGGAGGGATGTTGACCAGCTCCCACATTTGCGAGGCGTTGAGCCGTCGGTTTGGGTTCGCGGCAAACTGTGATCTGGTGCGGGCCCAGCTCCAGCACCACAGATTAAAGCCGGGTGAGACAGTACAGGAGCTGGCACAGGACATTTACCAATCAGTCAGGATCGCGTATCGGGACCTTACAGTGGAGGCATGGGACAAACTGGCACTAGAGAAATTTTTAGCTGCTCTTCCGGACCCTGAGGTCCGAGCGCTAGTGGAGCTACAGGATCCACGCACCGTTCACCGAGCGGCTGAGTGCGCAGCCAGGCTGGCCTCGTGGAGGCGGCCGGGTCGGGTGCCCGAGAGGCCATCGGTGACGGTCCGACAGGCGGAGATCCAGGATCAAGGAGAGGGGCTGGGAGAAATTGGCATTACCCAAATGTTTCAGGAAATTTGCCAGAAACTGTCAAGTTTGATAAGGGGTAATTCGGTAGTTGATGCGCCAAAGCGGCGGGGTCCAGCCCAGCCAAAAGAGCAATTTGATTATGGCCGAGAGGGTCCGGAACTGGAAGAGACATTTCACCGATACTCACGGGGGGCCTTTTATGGGGAGTTGTTTCCGGTGCGGGCGAAGAGGACACATGCAACGATATTGCCGGTACGCGGCGATGGAGGGACCCTCCAATAGACTTTTAGACTCGGAGAGGGTGAATCCTCCTGTAGTCCGGTGGCAGAGCAGCATATTTCTAGTGAACCTTGCAATGTTTGGTAACAATCGTTTTTTGGCTTATTTTGAGAGATATTGGTGTCGAGATCAATTTTAGGGTGAGTGGCCACTTGTCACTGTCTTGGCTTTTGCAGAATCAAAGATGGCCACCAAATACAATCAAAATATAAATTAGGTTGTAAATCCTGTTCAGTACAGTTCAGTGTAAATCCTAAAGTACAGCAAAAGGATGATATTGGTGTCTAAATCTTTATTTTAGAGACCAAGTAGGTGGATTATGATGTTATTGGGTCATTTCCTGGCCATCTTGGTAGCACAAATCCAATATGGCCGCCAAAAATACCTGAAAAATGCCAAAATCACAAAAAAATCACACTAAAAACTAATATAATCGATTGTGAATGCAGTTGAACAATGATCCTGCTGGTTACACATGTGCTTGACATGTTATATAATCTGATTCTGAAGTAATGATGCCGTTTAGAAGCCACCTGGTGCCACCTACTCAAGACGTAAATATCATGGTGCTTCCAATGTGAAATACACCAATATATCGATAACTTTTAACGATCTTTGTTTTTGTTGTAGGTTCTGATGCGAGTAATGATATGGCTGAAGCAGGAGACAGCAAGGATGCCGAGGAATGCTTCTTCAAGACAGTTTACAACCGTGGGGTTGGGAAGTTGATGCAGTCTTCACAAATCGGCACAATATTGGAAGCTAGTAATCTTCGGTAAGATGATATCAGACTACGAAAAGAACTATCTGATGGATCATCTACTGTTAGATGTCACAAAAATTGTGTATCCAAATATGTATCTCCTTCCACTCTCAATAAATTGGCCAAGCGTATGCCAGAGGAAGAGACAGATGATGACTCCAACGCTGGTTCCAAGCGATTGCGTTTGAGTACCGGTGGTGATGTCTTTGACTTTCAGAAGCACTGTTTGTTCTGCCATGACATAACTCCTTGCATATTACCGAATGAGTATGATCCCAAGGTGCCACAACAGTACAGAGTCCCTGCGTCGAGAGTAACCACAGACAAGATGGCTGATGGGGAGACGTACAAGCAGTACCTACTTGACCTTTGTGATAAACGTGGAGATGAACTGGGTAGAATAGTCCGTGACCGTATCATCGGAGCACCATCAGATTTGCACGCTGCAGATGCAATGTATCACCGCCGTTGCAATATGAGTTTCCATCGTGATGCTCAGAGAACTACCACGATCAATAGCAAAGGTACTGCTGATGACCAAGCTTTCGCTGAAACTGTCAAAGTAGTCGGTTATGATCGCTCAAAAGTTTGGAATTCGCTCGATGTTGAAGCAGTATACGCAGACAAGGGTGGATCTGTCATGTCCAGACGTGTCCTTGTTGAGAACGTCATCCAACATTTCGCTGAAGATATGTTGGCATTACATTCCCCTGGAGTGGCAACGTTACTAGTGTTCAGGAAGCATGTTTCCACAAATCTCAGGCTTGTGGATGATGATCAGAATGGCGACATGGATGAATGTATCCGGAAAGTTGGCAAGCACATCATGAAGGAGACCAAGGCAGCTAAGGATGACTTCAAATCCTACACTAAGCACATTGATCGAGAATCAGCCTCAGAGTGTATTAGTGAGACGTTGGTGAAACTACTATCAGCTATCAAGCCTACTTTCCACAATTCACTACAATCCATCAAGGTGGGTAATATCGTGAGCTCAGTGGTAACGTCTCAACCGACACCATTACAGATAGCCATAGGTGTACTTCTTGGTGACCATAAGATGATCATCACAGAACTGTACAAGTATAATGTTTCTTGTTCCGACGATGAGGTTCGACGATTCAGAAGGTCAGCGGGTGTTCAATCATCAAAAGCACAGCAGTTAGCCGGACTCAGAGATGCCAGACTGGGTGGACTTGTGCAAATCATCATTGATAACTTTAATGCTGTGATCAGTTCCCAAAACTGCCGCCTCGAATGTCATTACATGGCAATGCTGGCAGCTCAGTGGTGGAAGACCGAACTTGACCACCTTGAAGGTTTGGATACATCGATCCCTCGCTTAACGAAGGAAGAAATGAAGCACCCTATCCCATGGGAGACACGAGTCGTTGAGTATACGGGACTGAAGAAACCTCCTATGCCATTTACTGCTACAAACCGATTTGCCATGTCAGACGACTTTGTACAAGCCACAACAATCTCAATTGGCAGAGCCAAAGATTTAGACTTTAACTTCATCAAAGACGTGCTCTTTGAAGCAAACACTCCTGAGTACAACGGTACAATACACGTCACTGCCGTGAGTCAGGAATGACCCCAGCACCCAAGACAGCTGTGGTATATCTTCCACTCATAAACATGAAGCCAGGGGACTCAACTACTGTCCTAACTTCCATCACCCGAGGATTTGAAGTCACCCGAGCATCCAACCAGGATATTCTCGTAATCACCTGCGATCAGGCCATATATAAGATCGCCGTTGACATCACATTTCATCAACCAGATCTGCTCACCAACATAGTGGTGATTCTTGGTGGGATGCATTTCCTCATGGATTTTGTGGGTTGCGTTGGCACTCTCATGGCAGACAGCGGCCTGAAAGAGATTCTGATGATGTCCTTCGGCTCCGTCGATAAGATGTTGCAAGGAAAGAAATATCCACAGAATGTTCGGGCACTGAGATTGCTCACAGAGGAGCTGCTTCGACCAGTGTTTGTGAGGGAGAATCTACACCTGACCAGCATGGATGATTTGGAAAAACTACTTGATGAGATCGCCACTCAAAGTCGTACCACAAAGCTGTGGGTGTACAACGTCATCAAACCCACATTTCTAATGATGATGTTTTGTCGGGCGATGCATGAAGGCGACTGGCCACTCCACATCAAAACGGCAGAATCAATGCTGCCATACATGTTCGCAGCCCACAAGTACAACTATGCAAGGTATGGCCTCGACTACGTACGCTCCATGACTTGGTTGGGACCAGATATTCTGGACAAGTTCTGCAGAGGAGAGCAGTCACTATACCGCACTGCTGGTGTCTACAACGGTCAGTGGAGTGACATGTTTATTGAAACGACCTGGAAGAGGAAGGGGCATGGGCCGGGTGGCATCATTGGCAACACAGAAAATCCTCAAACGATAGCGACATGGATGTACAGTATGGATGCGACCATGACCCTGACTGGTGACCTTAAGAAGATGTCTGGAGCTGACGAGAAGGTACAGCTTAACCACAAGGAGGAATCTACCAGTCGTATTCGTCGAGATGGCAATGATCGTAAATCACTGAAGGCTACTCTAGAGTCATGCATTGACCCATTGGATCCAGCTACCCACGATGCAGGATGTCTGCTCAACATCTCAAATGGTCAACTAGCTCAACGGAATGTTAATGTTGACAAGGCAGTGGAGATTGGAGCTGATCAGCTGATCCAGTTTGAAGCATTATGGCCAGAGGGCTTTTACAGCTCACTCGCAAAACAGGTGACAACCTTCGTCGCAAAGAAGAAACGTCTAACAATCGATGATAATCCCGTCATGGATCAAGAGGCTATATACGCTCGGGTGATTGGCCTTCTCGTGAGCGAGCGCGATCTCGATCTGGAACAAGTCCTCTCCACAGAGCTAACTGCATATCTGCCCTCGATGTTTCAAGCTGATGGCCAGATGCGAGTGGCAACGGGAAAATCCACATTGAAAAAGAACCTCCAAGTCGAAGTTTCACAACGCCTTATCATAAGGCCAACATCTATGGTGATTGATGTTTCCGCTCTTTTGTGGACATTAGAATGGCCATCCCAAGGAACCGTTGACACGTTCATTTCAGTGTTCAAGGTCTCGGTCAACGCGCGGCTGCTTGAAGCTGATGTCCACCTGTGTTTTGATCGTTATTATGACTACTCTACAAAAAGCAGCACCAGATCAGCTCGAGCCAGCGCTACCCGGGTCCATCAGCTCGAACGGAAAACTCCACTGCCGGCTTGGGACGCAGTACTCAAGAACTCAGCCAATAAAAAACAACTCAACACACTGATTTGCGAATCAATCCTGAGTGATGACAACTTCCTGCAGCATGCGACACAGGACCACCAGTTGGTGGTTACTGGGGAAAACGACACACCTATGCAGGTATCGAAGGGTTATAAGTCGCCTTGTCTGGACCGAGCATCAACACATGAAGAAGCTGACATCCTCCTGACACAACAGGCCATCCACTTGGCAAAATACCATCCAGAATCACGGGTGCGGGTGGTGTGTGATGACACGGATGTGTTCGCGTTACTTGTGTACTACTACTTGAGCGAGAAGCTCCAGTCTTCAATAACTATGCAGTCTCCAATCATTGGTCGGTCTTGCATTGACGTGAAGGAAACCGCTCTTAAACATTCAGCAATCGTACCCGAGCTCTTAGCGCTTCATGCTTTGACTGGTTGTGATTCAGTTGCTGCGACTTATGGAATTGGGAAAACAAAAGCAATCGCGGCTCGAAAAAGCTCGAAAAGGCTACTCTCTGGATCAACTTGGTAAACCCTTGGCAAATATCGTTGAAGTCACCGAACAAGCAACAGCTTTCATGGGTGCGTGCTATGGCATTACAACTCCCACCTCTTCGATGACCAAGATCCGCCAGAAACTATGGGCACAGAAGACTGGAAAATCAACAGCAGCACCTAAGCTGTGTAGTTCGCCCCCAACTACAGAAGCGTTTGAGCAGAACGTTCGAAGAGCACACCATCAAGTCGCTCACTGGTACAGTGCCCTGAGTGGGGATCCACCAACTCTCGCTGCAGTGGAACACGGATGGGAAGCTGATGACACTAACAAGTGTCTCTTCCCTCGGAATATGGAGGACGGGGTACCCTATGCCCCGGAGCACATTCTGAAGCTGGTCTGATGTGGCTGCACATCTGAGCAAGCATGCAGAGGTGGGAGATGTGGATGTATGGGGCGCCAACTTCCGTGCACAATGTTCTGCCCCTGTGGTGGTGGTACTGCCTGTTCCAATCCATTCAACATCAATGAGAGTGCAACAGATCATGCCGACATCCCTGATGACAGCGATGAGACAAATGACCGAGCAATGGATGTCGAGTTTGAGGACGATGAATAGTTCCGAGATATAAGATATTTTGTCCAGTGGGGTGTTAATTTTGCTTAATTTTTTTTAGTATAATTTGTATTGACATAGCATTGAAACATTGAGCAATGTGAAGCTGCCAAATTATTGTATTATTATTATCATTATTATCAATATTATTAATGGGAGTATCATATACTTTAAATGTATGTCGACTTTTGAGTCACGTGAATGTCATGTCTGAGAGAATTATACAATAAATATTGTCCGATTCTAATTACATTTTGTTCTTATATTTTGCCTAAAATCGATATTGCTATCAAAATAAATATTGCTTATAAATTTGCGAATGACTTCAGAATCATAATATACATGTCTATGCTTCACAAAGCACACATATGTACAGAAACTTAACTCAACTGCATTTACAACCGATTACATTAGATTTAGTGTGATTTTGGCATTTTTACAGGTAATTTTGGTGGCCATATTGGATTTATGCCATAAAGATGGCTACAAAATTATCCAATAACATCATAATCCACTTCCTTGGTAACTAAAACATATAGTTAGACACCAATTTCATCATGTTACTGTACTTAGAACAGGAGTTGCAGCCGAAGTTATAGTTTGATTGTATATGGTGGCCATCTTGGATTCTAAAAAAGCCAAGACAGTGACAAGTGGCCACTCATCCTAAATTTCATCTCGACCCTAAGATCTATCAAAAAAATTGAAAACATGAATGTTACCAAACATTGCAAGGTTCCCTGGCCCAACCACCGGACTACTGCTGAACCGCCAGGTCTATCCGAGATGCCCTTTCATAGGTCGGGTCCGGAGATCACTGTCGGGGGTCCGGGAAACTAGATCGGGCTGAGCATATATGGCCATGCTCGGCTGCTGAGATTGTGGCAAAGTGCCCTCCCTTGGTGAAAATAGTGAATTGTGGGAAAATTGGCATGGGTTTGTAAGTTCTGCTGGGTTTTAGAGTGACAATAGGGACAGTGGGTAATTGGTAACAAACCGGGTACAAGTGGCTGTCCAATGGCTGGTGCGTGGATCGGGTGAGAAGTGCTGTGTGAGTTGTTTTAAGTTAAGAAGTGAAATGTATGGTGCACACATTGATTTTTTATTGGACATGGTGTGGTAACAGGGAAGGTCATGGTCGGCGAAGTGTTAGAAATGCAGGTGTCACATGTAAGGTCGATGGGGTGGGGGAGTCATGTGGATTTTGTGGGTGGGGATGATGTGCTTGTCCACAGGGATTGCTGAAGCTCACGGTGAGCGTGAATTGCGACCCCCTTCAAGGAGATTCACCACCTGGTGGCTAATGGTGACAGTGTCTGGAGGCAACTGGGAGAGGGTCTGGTTGGGCAACCAAGGCGGGTAGGACCTTGGTGACCCAGGAAGGCCAGAGGAGCCAGTGAGACCCCTTCCAGAGTGTTGTACGGGATTAGAGCTGATGGCTACCAGGGGGGAGGGAATCAAAGGGAGCGGGGCGGAGAAACGTCCGGGTTGGACTAAAGCTTACCTGTGGGCATGGTTGCACCTGAGATGCCCCCATCATCTTGTGGTAACCCACCCCACGGCCATGACGGGATTCAGCCTGCATGATTAAAATGAGGACCATGACCTAGAAATGTGATGATGACCATGGTGTGAGTGTTGTGAAGATGTATGAGTCCCACTCGATCCCGCACAACTTGACATGTGCAGCAAGGGCATGATGTCCGCATAATTTTGGGGCAAGCAAATTTGAAAATTGGCTCCCCAGGTAACGCTAGGTCTATTAGCATCCACTGGGGGAGGCGGTCAAGTGTAAATATCCCATGAATAGTGTCGTTAAGGCTTCGAGTAGGAATGTAAAGTATAAGTGTTGTGTTTTTGTGGAACCTTTTGTTTCCCCTCCCCAGATCACTGGAAGAGTGCTGGGCAAGAGCGATGATCCAGAGGATGGAGTGCAACTTCGCTCAGTGCTCTCATGTGATAAAATAAAAATAAAAAAACAAAAAAAACGAATGATTGTTTAGGCGAGGATAAGGCCATAAGGGGGTAGTACATTAAGCAGGATAGGTAAGTTAGCTGCGACTCGCTGCCCATTGCCCCTCCTACTTTATTTCGTAAGGTTAATTAGGTGTGAGTCAGTAAGTGTTAAGGCTAGTACGGTAGCGCCTGTGATATACCTTGCAGGAGCTGCGGTACCAGAGGAGGGGGCAGTGTTACGTTTGAGGGGGGGGGGTATGCATTCAAAGGGTAATTAGGATGTTTAATTAGGTATGCCATGCTGTTCGAGATTACCAAGATCTCGATGTAATAAGTAGCAATTCAGTGGTGATAAGTTGTCTAGTAAATGTTCATTTCTTCAAGGGGGGAAATGATAATTGTCACGTAATTAGATAGGGACACGGGATAGGGTAAGTGTGTCTGCGTAAACCCCTTTTGGTATTCTCTGGAGACTGGCCGTGACGTCACAGGACAGTGCAGCGGATGGCTCCGCCCCGTGATCACAATTGGCAGAAGGCGACGGCGGTGGGCCAATAAACGGCTCGATTGGAAGTGACGAGGACAGGAGGATAAAAAGGTTCTGTTCGGGGTCGAAAAAGGAAGAGGAAGAAGATCGGGACAAAACGATCGTGTTTTTTTTTGGTGTGGAGGCTGTTGCGCGGAGAGCATACTTGTTGTTGTGCTGATTCAATCGTGTTCTTCATCGTGTCTTGGAGCCTTGCTGAGCCTCGTGCCTCACCTTGGTTGGCTCTGGGGTTCTGCTGATTCGGAGTACGGGGTCGAACGGCGGGCGGACCTGCCTCCCTCTCCTGCTCACAATTTGGCGCCAGAACTGGTTCCCTGGCGGCTGTGAGCGGACTTGGGCCAGGACCAGGAGGTCGACAGCACCACGGTTTCTCCTGCCCCCCCCCCCCCCCGACGAGAGCAAGGCCAGCTCGTCCGACGCTGATCCAGGGACAGTTGCGTCCACATCACGGTCCAGCCTGACCACCAGAAATAGCTACGTTTTGTGTGTGTGTGTCTGTGTGTCTGTGTGTGTGTGTGTGTGTGTGTGTGTGTGTGTGTGTGTGTGTGTGTGTGTGTGTGTGTGTGTGTGTGTGTGTGTGTGTGTGTGTGTGTGTGAACTTGGCGCCTTAGAGGGTTTGAGATCTGTATATTCATTGGAATTGTCTGTGTTTTCCCCACGCCCGATCCCACACCATCCCGTCGAATCGCCCCGGATCCCTCTTCTTGCCGAGTCTTGTTATTTCTGGTTAATAATAAAAACAAATAAACATCATCAACTCAGTGAAAAGTGACTCGTGCCACCTTCCTCGTCCCGTTTGCGGTAGAGCGATTAGAACCGCCATGTTGGGCTATAAATAAATAAACCGCCTCCATCGTTTCGGCTCATTCTACGTTGGCGGGACTGTTCAAGTCCCGTGGACGTCACATTGGTGTCAGGAGTGGGATGTTCGAACCCCTCTAAATTATATTTGGTATCGGGAGAATATACCAGAAATTAGACCACATGACCTTCTCCCATTCCTCGTCTGGATCATCCAGATGGTCATTGGCAAACTTCAGATGGGCCTGGACATGCGCTGGCTTGAGCAGAGGGACCTTGCGTGCGCTGCAGGATTTTAATCCATGACGGCGTCGTGTGTTACTTATGGTTTTCTTTGATACTGTGGTCCCAGCTCTCTTCAGGTCATTGACCAGGTCCTGCCGTGTAGTTCTGGGCTGATCCCTCACCTTTCTCATGATCATTGAGGCTCCACGACGTGAGATCTTGCATGGAGCCCCAGACCGAGGGAGATTGACTTATCTTGAACTTCTTCCATTTTCTAATAATTGCGCCAACAGCTGTTGCCTTCTCACCAAGCTGCTTGCCTATTGTCCTGTAGCCCATCCCAGCCTTGTGCAAGTCTACAATTTTGTCCCTGATGTCCTCAGACAGCTCTCTGGTCTTGCCCATTGTGGAGAGGTTGGAGTCTGATTGATTGAGTGTGGACAGCTGTCTTTTATGCAGATAACGAGTTCAAACAGGTGCAGTTAATAGAGGTAATGAGTGGAGAATGGGAGGGCTTCTTAAAGACAAAACTAACAGGTCTGTGAGAGCCGAAATTCTTACTGGTTGGTAGGTGATCAAATACTTATTTCATGCAATAAAATGCAAATTAATTATTTAAAGATCATACAATGTGATTTTCAGGATTTTTGTTTTAGATTCTGTCTTTCACAGTTGAAGTGTACCTATGATAAAAATTACAGACCTCTATGTGCTTTGTAAGTGGGAAAACCTGCAAAATCGGCAGTGTATCAAATACTTATTCTCCCCACTGTATATATATATATATATATATATATATATATATATATATATATATATATATATATATATATATATATATATATATATATATATATATATTTCTATATATGTATATATACATATATTTATATTTGTTTTAAGATTGGGGGGGGGGGGTTGGGTTACACATTTTTAAAGACGAAGATGGCACTTCCAACCAAAGTAAAAAAAAAAAAAAAATAGATCGACTCCACCAATTTCAGCAAAAAATCGAGAGCAGACCCGGTCTCGGGCAATGATTTGCCAGCTTTGCAGTCATATACATTATACATATATATATATATATATATATATATATATATATATATATATATATATATATTTATATGTGTATATTGTTGTGGTTACCAAATTCGCAAACCACCATTCAGGTCCCTTAGGTGAGGTATCTCGGCAAGTACATGTGTAGTTAGGTCCAAACCCGTTGTCTAGTGGGAATACATGTCATTTATGCGTGCTGCGACTCTTCAGGATAGCCGTTTTTCTTTTACTATCTTTATTTTGGACCAACCGCCATGATTACCACCACAACCACAACATCAACCAACAACCACAACCACCGCTTCACCACAACCGCCACGACCTTCACGTCACACCTCGCAACCGTAGCATCGCCACCGTTCTTGCCCCGCTGTGGGTACCGGTGTTGGACTCGTGCAGGGCGCACGTTGAACAGCGTGTACAAAATCACGGATTTTGTGCTTCAAAAACGGATCAAAAACGACACACGCCCACTTTTTGCCGTCCAATCGGTGAGCGAGGGGCGATTTGGCCCCGCCTCCAGAACGATCGATATATGCAAATTTGTGGATCAAAAAGCCTTCACGCCCACTTTTTCTCGGGCCAATGGGGAGCGAGGTGAAAGGTCAAAGGGAGGGGGTCAAAGGCGAAGCTACGGGGGGATAAAAGGACGGTGTTCGTCAGAAGGCAGAACGAGAAGGAGTCGGAGGGTGGAGAGTCGAGTGTGGAAGTCTGGAGCCCGAAGCCTGCAGTAGCTGGAGAAGCTGAAGAGAGTCGAACGAGGAGAGCCCAAAGAAGAGTCCAGGGTGGAGAGTCCAGAGGCGGAGAGGCGGCAGCGGCGAAGGCAGACGAGGGGGTGCTCGCGTCGGTGCCAGGAGCTGCACGCCCGAGGGAGGCCGGCAGCGCGACCTGGCCGAGGTGGAGACGCACACCAGGGATAATAAAGATCCTCTATACCCCGAGCATCAGCAACCCCCTCCTGTTTCCCCCCGCGCTGAGATAGTGCGACCAAGGGGGCCCCCCTTTCCCACCCCCTGCCAGGCACTGTCCGCGAGGCCCGCAGAGTGAGGCGCCATCGCCGCTCCGCGTCTCATCACCAGACGGGTAGGCGCGACCCGGTCTCGGCCTCAGGCCCGCCTCATCCTTGGGGGTATTTCTTTCCTTGGTTTTGGGTATGTGTTGTCGGCGCCGTCTGTGAGGTAGAATTGTATAAGTGTTGCCGTGTGCTCGGTAGTCGGTATTAGCTCTGCATTGTTTTCGCTTTTACATTTGCTTTTTGTGTAAATGGAATTGTGTTTTCTTTTTTTTGTGTGCTTTTGGTGGAATTGTATTTGTGTGCTTCCCGTGTGCCACGAATAAATGTGCTTTATTGTTGAACTGTTCTCCCGCTTCGCTTCGTCTTTTCCTCCATTGAATCCTCATCTTGCTTCACGTAAAGGGTTGGTAGTGGGCTGAATACGCCCGATAATTAATCGAACCGTCGAGGTCGACGATAACACCGCTCCGTTATTCTGATAGTACGGAACGGGTCGCTTAAGTGGCCCGTGTCCGAAGTCGACCTGCGGCGAGGTGCGATCGCCCGGTCTACCCTCCGCGTGGGTACTTAGGTAGGTCGAATTCGGCGAGCAACCCTATCCCACGCGGGGGCTGATTGGCTCGATCGCGGTGAGACCGAAAGGTCCACCCGTGACTGGTTCCCGGCGTTAGTCCGAGAGGGTCACGACTGGATTGTCCGTCCGGTAGGCGACGTGCCGCGATTCGAGTTACGTGGCCGTCGCACGCCGGCGGGCGCGAAATCCGCAACACTGGTGTCAGGTCGTGCGATACAAATTCATCGCCCTCCTCGCGGCACTGGTATCGGAGAACAGGAAAACGGGCTCTCCTGTCTCCGGCTAAATTCACGGGAATCGGTCCAGGGGTGAGAGAAGCGACCCCCGATTCCCTCCAAATTACGAGCGAGCAAATTAACCCTTCACGAGAAGCAAGATGGCGTCTCAAGGCGAGCGGGAGCCGGGGGTATTAGAAATGGATGTAGAATGTGTAGAATCCATGGTCCAGGATGGAATCCCCGTGCAGGAAATGTTGATTGTGCAGGAACACGGACTCGCCCAACTGAACCCAGAACCTGAGGTGGGTGCGGCAGCGGCCGCGGTGTATGACACCTCCCCCCCCCCTCTCCACCAAAACCCTTCCCCGACCCCTGCCGAAACGGCTCACCCAAGCGCACCCGACATGACCCAGCTATACACCATGCTGGCAAAAATGTATGCGGAAACGACAGCGAAGATGATTGCGAACATGAACAAGCAAATGAATGAAGTGAAAACGACGATGGATACAAATACAAATGAAATGAAAAACGAAATGAACAAGCAAATAAACGGAATGGAAGCAAACATGAAGGAGGAAATGAAAAAGTTCCGGGGTGAGACGCAGAACATGGGCCGATGCCTGCAGGCGGGCATGAAGGCCGTGACAAAGGAAATAATAGTTGAGACAAGGGAGGTAAAGGGTGAAGAGTTGGCAGAGACACGGGAGATAGAAAAAATAGAGGAAAGACTACACGAGGAAGACGGGGTAAGTGACGCACACACACACACAGAGGTAGTGGAGGATAATGGGGGTGAGCTGGCGGACTGGGTAGAGACCCAGTGCGAGCACCTGGATGGCCTCCTCCAGGAACGAGGGGAGGGAGTATGCCCCCTTGAGGTGAGTCACGACCAGGTGAGTTCGGTCGTGCTTTGCGAGGTTGAGAGGACGGGTGCTGTGGACGGGTGCACGGCGAGCTTGGGGGGTATAGAGGCCCCGGAGACCCTTGTGGGGACACAAATCCCCAGTGTGGTTGTCCCTGTGTGTGTGGTGCAAGGTGTGAGTGCGTCCCCGTGTGTGGAAGCGACCCCGTGTGTGAGTGGTGTGGTGGCGATGGAGCCAGAGTACGTGCTTCCCAGCACGCCGTGCGTGGGTGAGGCACCGTGTGTGAGTGAGGCCGTGTGTGTGAGTGAAACGGCCAGTATGAGTGAGGCACCACGTGTGAGTGGTGTGGTGGCGATTGTGCCGGTGTACGTGCTTCCCAGCACACGGTGTATGGATGAGGCACCGCGGTTGAGTGCCCCCGCGTGTATGAGTGAGGGACGTTGTGTGGAAGAGACCGCGTGTGTGAGTGTCGCCGTGTGTATGAGTGAGGTACCGCGGGTGAGTGCCCCGCGTGTATGAGTGAGGCACGGTGTGTGGATGAGGCACAGCGGTTGAGTGCCCTCGCGTGCGTGGGTGAGGCACCGCGGGTGAGTGCCCCCGCGCGAGTGAATGGAGCACCACGTGTGAGTAGTATGGTTTGTGTGAGTAGTGAGGCACGCGTGAGTGAACGGCCGTGTGCAAGGTCGCTGTGTGCCAGGGAGACCGTGTGTGTGAGAGAGCGGTATGAGAGGGAGATGTCGGTTGGCATGCGGGAGCACGCAGCCGCGTCTCCCGGTGTGAATGTGATGGAGTGGACTGTGTGCGTCGTGACACGCAGGTGTGCGTGGGTTGAATGGAGACGACGACGGCGACAGAGGAGAGAAAGCCGAGTAGCGGCTGTAGTTGTTTCGTGGACCGTGCCGGGTTCACCCAGCAGTGAGCACGCGGTTCGTGCTGTGCAACGCACGAGACCACCACGTGCTCGCTTGCGAGAGTGAAGTCCCGGTGCGGAAACGCACGCGGTGGATTTGCCGATCCCGCGGACGGACAAAGTTTAGGCAGGTAAACGGATTTGGACCGACGGGTTCTCCACGCGATCGTGTGTGTTAAGCTCCAACGGGCAGAGCACATGTGTTCGCGTGGGGAACCCCTCGAAACGTGGGGCTTGTGTTTTTTTTTATGCGCACGGTGACGTCATGGCTGCACGTGTGGTTGGAATCCGGCAGGAGGGGTATCTCTGCCGGATGGTAGCGTCCAAGGAGGGACGAGGAACACGTGCAGCTGCATGACGTCACGGGCAGGTGCAAAGTGCGCGAGCTCTGAGTTGCCGCGCTGGCGTGCGCATGTAGAAAAAAAAAAAAAAAAAAAGAACAAGCCTCACTTTCGGGTGCAAAGGATTCCTGGGCAAGGGGTGAAAGACCCCCTTGACCTGGGCACAGGATGGAAACTAGTTAGGGGGAAGGGTTAGCTTAGTTAGACCGACTTCATGGGGCAGGGGTAAGTCCTCATGGAGTCCGTGGAATGGATTAGTTAGAGGGATTGTAGCCAGATTTAGGTTGGGAAATAAAATGATTTATTTTGGAGACCGTGACAGACTTGTGGATGTGTAGAGGGGACGTAGCTTAGCTACGTAGTGTTAAAAGGAACGTGCTACTAGTTTAAGGGACGACGTGGGAGCACGAGTTAGTTAGGGGATGTAGTTAGAAGGATGGCAGAGTTCAGTGGTGTGTGTGTTGAAGAGTTGGTGAGTTGTGAGGCATGTGCTTGGTGAGTGAGTGAGGCCAGCGGGTCTGTGTGTGTGGAGTGAATGGGGAATGCATGGTGCGATGAGTGATTGGGGGGAGGAGTGACTCCCGCCCAAGGGACCCCGGGGTCAGAGTAAAGTGAGTTAGCTGGGTTAGTCAAATTGAAAAATGGAGGTCGTTTTGTTGTTGGTGGGAGTGTTGGCTCGAAACCCATTTGGAGGGGTGCAGGAGCCCTGTTGACGGGCTTGGGAGCGTGGCTGCGAAAGGTGAGTATCGCTGAGTGGGTACCCCGGGCACCAGGCTAGTCGGGCGCGGCAGGCCATGGGCCCATGGGGGGCCGGGGTAGCGTAGTGGGCACGGGTGCGCCTGCTTGGTGCGGGGGCCCGGGGCGCCATTAGCCGCGTGGGCAGTGTTGTGGGCACGGGTGACCCTCGGAAAGGGGCCCGGGAGGCCGGCCTGCCACGTGTGCGTTTCAGGGGAGGTGCCATGGGGGGCACTCCCCGGTGTTAGGGAGCTGGTAGGCTCGGAGGCAGTGTAGTGCCTGGGGGTGCCATAGCGGGAGATTCGGCAGAGGGTCGTGCCTGCCAGAGAGAGCCACGTGTCCCAGCCAGGAGACCGTGTGAGGGCACGGAGAGAAAATTGGGGGGCGAGGCCCGAAATTGTAAGGACACCAACACAGGCGACGGGAATCTGGGTTGTTAGAACCAATAGTTTAAGCGAGAGGCGCTTGTTGAAAGCCCCGGGGTAGTTTAGCTGTTAAATGGATAGGGTAGATTAGGAGATGTACCCCTCCGCACCATCCATCCCCTCGCTGTCGTTGTGGGCCGCTGGACCCACTTGGTGTTAAGATCGCCGAACTCTGGGGAGGCCATTCTGAGGCTTCGTTGGGCCTCGACACAGGACGTTAGCTCTCCCTTATTCCCCTCCGGGAAGGGAACGTAGGGGTTGGGAGTAGGCTAGGTGACAGGATAGGTTAGCCGAACAAGGACGATAAAGGGGGTTAGGGGACGATTTATAGGGGGGGAGTAAAAATAAAAACAACAAAAAAATAAGTTGGGGCTAAATTGGTTTTTCACAAATTAAGGGAGTGGGTATGGACAGTGACAGGCAAAGGCGATAGGTGGGAGGGAGACAGGTAGGTAGGTCCGAGCCCGCCTTCCAAGTGGCCAGCACCACCGCACTCCCTCCACCAACCTCCACTGAACGGCAAAGGCTAGCCAACTCCATCGGCTGGCCGTGTTTTTCTTCGAGGCGGAGGCCGGCCAACTTCATCGGCAGCTGTTGTTTTGCTGCAAGGCCTGTGCCATCGGCTGGCCGTGTTTTGCTTCAAGGCCTGTGCCGGCCACTTCATCTGCAGCTGTGGTACTTCAAGGCCTGTGCCGGCCAGTTCATCTGCCGGCTGTGTTTGCCTGCAGCGGCCTTCTTCTGCGGGCTGTGTTGCCTGCTGCCTTTGCCATGCCATGCCCACTGCCCCTGTTCACCAGCCCCGTTCAATTTTTGCTTTGCCCCCCCCTGTTCATTGCCATGTGCGCCAGGATCGTAAAAGCAACAGTTTGCAAGCTGCAAGAACTGCCCTGTTGGCAGCTACAACACGGGCCTGCAGTGGCGGCCCGTGCACCGTGTTTGCGTCCATCCATTCATGCATCCATTCGTTGTGCTCATTGCGTGTGCCGCTTGAGCTGGCACGGAGACTGCGTTGTGCAGCCCATGCACCGTTGTGGTTCACTGAGTTCGATTCAAACCATCCATCCATCCATTCGTTGTGCTCATTGCGTGTGCCACTTGAGCTGGCACGGAGACTGCGTTTGTGCAGCCCATGCACCGTTGTGGTTCACTGCGTTCAGTTCAAAAGGGAAGGCCTTGGACTGCGTGTGAGTAGCCAGCCACGTTCCCTGTCACCTGCATTGTTTGAGCCAGAGACTGCATGCGGGCAGCCTGGCTCCCTGCTAACTGCTTTCTTTTTGCAGAGTTCAATGATCCTGGGCCATGGTTTAGTGTAAAATTTGTAAGTTAAGGTTAAGATGTACTGTAAATATGAGTGCGCCCCCCGGCATTTCTGTCTAGCGCCGGAAATTTTATTTAAGTCGTCCGTGTGAGTGAGTTTGTTTAGATAGTTACGCAGCCCTCAGGTTATTTATTTTGGGGACACGAATACCATGAATGTCGCACTCAGGGATCCGTAGGTAAAATGTACTAGGGGAAAACTACACATGATGGCACACGAAAATTTGACGACTCGGGACGAGACTGTAAAAAGGGGAGGGGGTAGTGTTGTGGTTACCAAATTCGCAAACCACCATTCAGGTCCCTTAGGTGAGGTATCTCGGCAAGTACATGTGTAGTTAGGTCCAAACCCGTTGTCTAGTGGGAATACATGTCATTTATGCGTGCTGCGACTCTTCAGGATAGCCGTTTTTCTTTTACTATCTTTATTTTGGACCAACCGCCATGATTACCACCACAACCACAACATCAACCAACAACCACAACCACCGCTTCACCACAACCGCCACGACCTTCACGTCACACCTCGCAACCGTAGCATCGCCACCGTTCTTGCCCCGCTGTGGGTACCGGTGTTGGACTCGTGCAGGGCGCACGTTGAACAGCGTGTACAAAATCACGGATTTTGTGCTTCAAAAACGGATCAAAAACGACACACGCCCACTTTTTGCCGTCCAATCGGTGAGCGAGGGGCGATTTGGCCCCGCCTCCAGAACGATCGATATATGCAAATTTGTGGATCAAAAAGCCTTCACGCCCACTTTTTCTCGGGCCAATGGGGAGCGAGGTGAAAGGTCAAAGGGATGGGGTCAAAGGCGAAGCTACGGGGGGATAAAAGGACGGTGTTCGTCAGAAGGCAGAACGAGAAGGAGTCGGAGGGTGGAGAGTCGAGTGTGGAAGTCTGGAGCCCGAAGCCTGCAGTAGCTGGAGAAGCTGAAGAGAGTCGAACGAGGGGAGCCCAAAGAAGAGTCCAGGGTGGAGAGTCGAGAGGCGGCAGCGGCGAAGGCAGACGAGGGGGTGCTCGCGTCGGTGCCAGGAGCTGCACGCCCGAGGGAGGCCGGCAGCGCGACCTGGCCGAGGTGGAGACGCACACCAGGGATAATAAAGATCCTCTATACCCCGAGCATCAGCAACCCCCTCCTGTTTCCCCCCGCGCTGAGATAGTGCGACCAAGGGGGCCCCCCTTTCCCACCCCCTGCCAGGCACTGTCCGCGAGGCCCGCGGAGTGAGGCGCCATCGCCGCTCCGCGTCTCATCACCAGACGGGTAGGCGCGACCCGGTCTCGGCCTCAGGCCCGCCTCATCCTTGGGGGTATTTCTTTCCTTGGTTTTGGGTATGTGTTGTCGGCGCCGTCTGTGAGGTAGAATTGTATAAGTGTTGCCGTGTGCTCGGTAGTCGGTATTAGCTCTGCATTGTTTTCGCTTTTACATTTGCTTTTTGTGTAAATGGAATTGTGTTTTCTTTTTTTTGTGTGCTTTTGGTGGAATTGTATTTGTGTGCTTCCCGTGTGTCGCGAATAAATGTGCTTTATTGTTGAACTGTTCTCCCGCTTCGCTTCGTCTTTTCCTACATTGAATCCTCATCTTGCTTCACGTAAAGGGTTGGTAGTGGGCTGAATACGCCCGATAATTAATCGAACCGTCGAGGTCGACGATAACACCGCTCGGTTATTCTGATAGTACGGAACGGGTCGCTTAAGTGGCCCGTGTCCGAAGTCGACCTGCGGCGAGGTGCGATCGCCCGGTCTACCCTCCGCGTGGGTACTTAGGTAGGTCGGGTCGGCGAGCAACCCTATCCCACGCGGGGGCTGATTGGCTCGATCGCGGTGAGACCGAAAGGTCCACCCGTGACTGGTTCCCGGCGTTAGTCCGAGAGGGTCACGACTGGATTGTCCGTCCGGTGGGCGACGTGCCGCGATTCGAGTTACGTGGCCGTCGCACGCCGGCGGGCGCGAAATCCGCAACAATATATATATATATATATATATATATATATATATATATATATATATATATATATATATATATATATATATATATATATATATATATATATATATATATATTGTTGCGGTGCCGGGTACTGAGACACCAGCTTGTCAATCAGGGGGATTAATCCCCGGTTGTCCTCAGCAGAGACGGACCTGGGGCCACCGCTCACAATTAACGCTATGGCATGGTGGGTTGTTTTAAAACCATGAACGCCACCCAGTCAACCATGAGTTCCAGTGTCCGCTGTCTAATTATTCCGTTTTACTAGAGGTCACGTGGTTACCTGAGTGGGGAGCACGCCCTCGGCAAAGCACCATTGTTATCTGATTAGATTTTAATCAGGACGGCCGAGCGTTTTAACCGATGATTTTTTGGTCAAACCTGTGGTAATTACCTCCCAGTCTATCTGGGTTCGAACAATGCCAGACCAATGAAGGAAAGGACAAACACAGACAGGTTGGAAATGGACAAATAATTTATTAATAATAAAATAAATAAATAAAAAGGACTTTTTATTTGCTGTGGAAAATAAAGAATTTCAAAGCAAAATCAATCAAAATGCCAGGAAAGACAAAGAGCAGAAGCTTCAAGGGGGTTGACTTTCTTACAGCTCAACACAGACAAGGGTACCCAATGGATCATTCAGGGGGAGGGGAGGGGGAGAAAATCGTCTCGCTCACCAGAAAGTCGTCCGTGAAGCAAAAACGTTCTGAAATGCGTGTGTACGTGTCACGTCCGTCGCCAGCACCCAGCTTTGTCATACAGCCTCTCGCGGGGCAGCGTTGACGCCAGTCCACACACTCGCTTGCCGAAGCTCTGGGCAGGATTAACTGTCTCGCTGTTGGCGCTGGCCAGACACCCACACATGCGCTTCCTTCTCCTCTTTTGCACGCCTACACCCACTTCTTGGTCGCTTCTCTCTCGTACCTCTTTCGTTCACGCTTTTTTCTTATCTCAGAACGTATCTCTTTCTTCTTCAGAACGTATCTTTCTCCTTTTCCTCTCCGAACGTCTCTCTCCACAGAACGCCTCTCCTCACAAAACGCCTCTCCCCACCAAACGCCTCTCCCCACCAAACGCCTCTCCCCACCAAACGCCTCTCCTCAAAGAACACCTTTTTATATCTTCGGGGCGTCTCTACGGGGTGCCGTCTGCGCAAAGCTCACCCAACCCCACTGGAGCACGGTTACCATGATGACTCGTGCGCTCTCAAAAAAGGCGGGCATTGGAGCTCGCGAAGGAATGTTGCTGAGGAAAAAAGAGGGTGGGCCCTCTCCACGGGGTACCGTTCACCCCACGCTCACCCCACCCCACTGGGGCAAGGTTACCATGATGACTCGTTCATTCTCAAAAAGGTGGGCGTCAGAGCTCGCGAAAGAATGCTGCTGAGGAAAAATGAGGGCGGGCTTCAGAGCTCGTGAAAGAAATGTGTGTGAACGTGTCTGTCATAAAGAAAAAAACAAGCTTCCCATAAGAGAAGGGATCTATCCTTTACCCTTCTCAACGCATCACATTTAAGATCCCATGAGACTTGGGGATAGCGCTAATCTGAACATGCATTTGAGGAAACAACTGTCTGAGGACCTGGATGTGTGGATGCATTCATCAGACCGGATTCTAAAATCCGTAACAATATATATATATATATATATATATATATATATATATATATATATATATATATATATATATATATATATATATATATATATATATATATATATATATATATATATACTTCCAACTTTGTGGCAAAAATTTTGGGAAGGCCCTTTCCTGTTCCAGCATGACAATGCCCCCATGCAGAATGTGAGGTCCATACAGAAAAGGTTTGTCGAGATCAGTCTGGAAGAACTTGTCTGGCCTGCACAGAGCCCTGACCTCAACCCCATCGAACACCTTTGGGAATTATTTAAATGCCAACTGTGAGCCAGACCTAATCGCTGAACATCAGTGCCTGACCTCACCCATGCTCTTGTTGCTGAATGGAAGCAAATCCCCACAGCAATGTTCCAACATCTCGTGAAAAGCCTTCCCAGAAGAGTGGAGGCTGTTTTTACAGCAAAAGGCTGGACCAACTTCATCTTAATGCCCATGATTTTGGAATACCATGTTGGATGAGCAGGTGTCCACATACTTTTGGCCATGTAGTGTGTGTGTGTGTCTGTGTGTGTGTGTGTGTGTGTACATATATATATATATATATATGTATATATATATGTATATATATATATATATATATATGTATATATATATATATATGTATATATATATATATATATATGTATATATATATATATATATATATATGTATATATATATATATATATATATATATATATATATATATATATATATATATATATATATATATATATATATATATATATATATATATATATATATATATATATATATATATATATATATATATATATATATATATATATATATATATATACATATATTTGCGGCTCGGGGTTGGATTGAGAGGACCACAAGGGGGAAAAGCTATTTTGGGTTCCCACCAGACTCTCCCGAATCGCAGGCCGTCGCACACGGATAACTCCATGAAACGGCGGTTCGCTAACCGAACGTGAATGCCAATAACTCAACCACGTGATCTAGGATCCTCTGTCTAAGGTTTAACTGGTTACCTAATTAATCACGTGACCTAATTACCCGGGAATACGCCCTCAGTACGCCTTGTCCGAACCGGGTCACCTCACCGGGTCAGATGCAGCCGAGTGACACTGCCAAGAACGTACCGGCTAAAAGAACGGATCGTTGGGAATAAAGTCCCGGCGAGGCTAGGATATGGACCATGCTGGATCAATGAAAGAAAAGACAACCAGAGAGTTGGTGTCAAAGCCACCCAATGCTCGCCTGTTTATACATTTATCGTTTTTAAAAGACTAGTCTAATAATATTTTTGATAAAGCATTGCAGTTAAGTCTGATCCAAATAATTTTAAAGCAATATATGTATCTGTATATTGTAATCAGTCAAAAATAGTGTGGTAGATAAAAACATTAGAAAGGAAATAACTTGCACCAAAAACTTTAACATTTTCACGCTCACGCTGACGCTGACGCTCACGCCGGGGGTATCGCTATAGCTCTCTGTTCTTCGAACAGACGAGCTAAAAACGAGCTGGGAACATTTCGACCAAGCATTTATTAACAGGCAGGCGAGGAAAAATATGTGGCACAATGAATAGATTTATTGTTGTATGTAAGCAGGGACAGTAAGGAATTTGTGAGGTGCGACAGCAAGGCAAGCAACTTACTAAAACAGACACTGAGCAAACTTATCCTGATATAATTCTTCGGCACTTTTAACTGAAGCGAGGACAGGTGCCATGACACACACATACACACACACACACACACACACACACACACACACACACACACACACACACACACACACACACACACACACACACACACACACACACACACAAACACACACACACACACACACACACACACCGATGAAGAGGAGATAATCACAAGAAAGGAGAGGAGATGAGGGCTAACTGCCTCGCATTACCTTGCACGGTCGGCTGGCCACGCTACCCAGTACAATTTGGGGGATGCTCCGCAGAGCGATCCCTCCTTGAGAGTCGGTGCATTATCTTCTGCTTGGTTTATATGTATATATATATGTATATATACATATATACATATACATATATATATATATATATACATATATACATATATATATATATATATATATATATATATATATATATATATATATATATATATATATATATATTGTATACACACGTAAGCCTGGTGTTGGCGCAGTGGTTAGGGCAGCGGCTTGGGATCCAAAAGGTCCTGAGTTCAAGCCCCGTTGGGCCACTGAATTAATACACCAGGGGGTTGACTCAGCCTGTCATCCTTCCGAGGTCGGCGAAATGAGTACCAGTGTACTGGGCTGGTGTATAGCACGGTTTGAATAGGTGTACCATATCCCTGTGTCGTAAGAGGTGACCAGGGTTGCGTCAGGAAGGGCATCCGGCGTAAAACATGTGCCAAATCACTATGCGGATCATACGGATGATCCGCTGTGGCGACCCCTAACGGGAACAGCCGAAAGGAGAAGAAGAAGATATATATTGTATACACACACGTGCATATTGTATACACACACATACATATTGCATACACACATACATATTGTATACACGCACATATATATATATATATATATATATATATATATATATATATATATATATATATTGTATACACACATATATATTGTATATATATATATATATATATATATATATATATATATATATATATATATATATATATATATATATATATATATATATATATATTGTTACGGCTGTGGAAATTTGCACTACACCATAGAGGTCCTCAGATCAGTTATACCGATAAGTATATGTGTAGTGCGATTTCCCCACCGTTGTTTAGAGGGAATTTCCATGTTCACAGGGCTGTGATCCTTTGAGATAGCCGTTTTTCTTTTCTCTATCATTATTTTGGACCAATCATCTCCCAACAACCAAATCGCCACCACCCACAACGCCCCAAACAACCACAACCAAACCCCCACCACCTTCGCCTTTCTCCCTCCACTACAATCAACAGCGCCACCCTATAAACATGGCATCGCCTTCGTCCCAGAGACAACGCTGAAGTCGCGCGGTCGAAGCGACGTTCTGGTGATTTCTACCACGTCCGCTCCGTCGGGGCCGAAGTCGCGTGGACTAAGCGACGTTCTGGTGATTTCTACCACGTCCGCTCCGTCGGGGCCGAAGTCGCGCTGGCAGACGAAGCTTCGTGGGGATACACGCATCGGTTCGGCCGGACGAAGCCCCGGTGAAAGACACACACACACACACATCGGCTTGTCGGGCGGGACGAAGCCGCGCTGGCGGACGGAGCTTCGATGCATAACACGCATCGGTTCGGTGAGGCGAAGCCCGGTGAAACACACACACACACACACACACACACACACACACACACACACACACACACACACACACACACACACACACACACACACACACACACACACACACACACACACCGGCTCGTCGGGCGGGACGAAGCCGCGCTGGTGGATGGAGCTTCGATGCATAACACGCATCGATTCGGCGAGGCGAATCTCGGTGACTCACACACAAATTGGCTCGTCGGGCGGGACGAAGTCGCGCTGGCGGACGAAGCTTCAGGGGGTTACATGCATCGGTTCGGCCGGAAGAAGCCCCGGTGAAACGCACACACACATAGGCTCGTCGAGCGGGACGAAGCCGCGCTGGCGGACGGAGCTTCGATGCATAACACGCTTCGGTTCGGCCGGACGAAGCCCCGGGGAAACACACACACACACACGGCTAGTCTTGCGGGACGAAGCGCGCTGGTCGATAAAGCTTCGGGGCTAAACACCACCATCAGCTCGGCAGGATGAAGCTGAGCTGACAGGGCGAGGCTTTGGTGATTCCTACCACGTTGGCTTTGCCGGGGTCAGGGGTCACGCTGACAGGGCGAGGCTTTGGTGATTTCTACCACGTCGGCTTTGCCTTGGTCAGGGGTCATGCTGACAGGGCGAGGCCCCGATGATTTCAACCACGTATGCTTTGCCGGGTCAGGGGTCACGCTGGCAGCGTGAGGCTTTGGTGATTCCTACCACGTTGGCTTTGCCTGGGTCAGGGTCACGCTGACAGGGCGAGGCCCCGATGATTTCAACCACGTACGCTTTGCCGGGTCAGGGGTCATGCTGACAGGGCAAGACTTTGGTGATTCCTTCCAAGTCGGCTTTGCTGGGGTCATGGGTCGGGGATCGGATTTTTCTGCTCCCCCAGCCTATACAAGGGCGAGCACAACGGAGATCGTGGCAGACAGGGGCCGGTCGATGGAGAGGAAGGACGAACAGAACAGAGCTCAAGTCAGAGTTGAGGGGCGAGAAGAGCGGGAGTTGGTGAATGAAGCAGGGATGCGGAGAGGGGCTCAGTGGCAAGCCAGAGGGCTACATGGGGACCACCGCCGGGAAAAGGGGCGACGTGGAGGCCACAGCCAGGGAGAGCTTGCCAGAGCCAGTGCGGTCCAGAGTGCTCGGAAAGAGCGTCAACTCGAGGAAAAGAGCGTCAACTCCCCCCATACCAAGCATAGCGCTGAGAGAGCGCCAGTAACCCCCTTCTCGCCAAAAGAGCATCGACGTACTGAAAGAGCCTCAACAATCCCCCCCCCCCATACCAGGCATCAACAATCCCCCCTGTACCGGGCATCAGCAATTCCACCCCACCCCAATACCGAGCATCCGCGGTGAGAGAGCGCCGGTAACCCCGTCCATTCCCCTCCCCAACTGTGGAGCCTGCTGTGTAGCGCGAGCCCGCGCAGAGAACGCCGGAGAGAGCTCATCGGCCACGCCAGGGGCACAAGGTCAGGCGCGGCTATGTTTGACATGGCGACTTGCCCGCCATCGCGCCACGAGGGCGTGGGTAAGACCTTTCGGTCTCTTGGACCTGGGTGCTCATCCAGGCTCCATGTACATTTGGTCCACGGACCTGTCTGCCACCCTTGTCTTTGGGGGTGGCTTTTCTTTGCTTTTGTATAAGTGCATGTGGTGGCGCCGTCTTGACAAGTAGACGTGTCTAAGTAACTGTGTGAATAAAACCATTTATTCAGAATTAACTCTTCACTTGCTTGCTTTGACTGTATTTACGTGCATGATCATCACTGTATCACTGTATATACATGCATGATTCACTGTATGGCTGTAAATACGTGCCTGCTTGTGTGTGTTAATAAAAGTTCTTGTTGAACTGTTCCCCGTTTTTTTGCGTCCTCTTCCCTTGTTTGAAAGTGCCATCTTGCATCACGGAAGGAATTGGTAGAAAGGTGTAAGCACCCAGTCAATAGAATCACATCCGTCGGGGTCGGCGGTAACACCGCTCGGTTATCACTGAAGCACGGAACGGACTGCTTAAGTGGTTCGTGTACTCAGCTGGCCTGCGGCGAGGTACGATCGCCCGGTTAACTACTCGCGCAGGTACTTAGGTAGGTCGAATTTGGCAAACAACCCTATCCTGCGCGGGTGGCCAATTGGCACGATTGTGGTGAGGACGAAAGACCCACCCGTGACTTGCTCCTGGAATTGTTCCGGGAGGGTCACGACTGAATTGTCCGTTCCGGTGGGCGATGCGGTCGCGATTCGAGTACGTGGCCGATCGCATGCCAGGCGGACCGGAAATTCGTAACTATATATGTATGTATATACATATATATATATATATATATATATATATATATATATATATATATATATATATATATATTGCCACGGCATTGGTGTGGTCCATGTTAATCCCCCATTGTGGTGATTGTGGTGACGGGCGGTTAACACTGCCAGACTGAATTGTCGAGCGGTATTCGTTATTAAGAGGTGGACTCGTTGATCCTCGGAGATTATAATGCGTGCGGAAGAGGAAGGGTACAATGGCGGCAGGATGGAGCCACAGAAATGGATGCACAGGGGGTTTATGCTCGAACCCCACAACAAATACATGGATACAGCTACTTAAAATAACCGGATTTAATGAAAATAGGCAAATATTTACAAAGGACGATAATCAAAATAATATAATATGTGAGTTAAACTAATCCTAAAGTCTAAATTGAGGTTCCTCAACACAGCCTTGAATACAGAAAAGGGGGAACGAAATTAAAGAAAATCCTTCCTTTATTTTGGCACTTAGCTTGGCCCAGAGATGGTCTTTATGAAACGTGGAATCGACGAACTTCGTAGACGTGCCCCAAAATGGTGCCAAGTCGCTCTCTCGCACCGGGAATGTTTGTCAGGCCATTTGTGAGTGATATTCAATACCAAGGCTCAGAAACCCCGTGCAGCTGCTTCGTGTGTCGACTGTGCTTGCCGATACATGACACTCTGCACAAGCACCATTCCCTTCTGTGACAAACACAAGGCGTCGGGGCCGTGTCATACGACCACCCAAGAGTCGATGAACAGCGTCTCACTAGCATACATCTGGCTCCCACGAGAGACATGATGGCACACGAGCCAAATTGCATCAGCACGAATACGAGAATCGGGCCATCTTCTGAATGCATCGAAGGAAAGCCGTTTGTCATGCTGAGAGGAGAGCAAAGCGAGATCTTCCATCCTCGCCACGTTCCTACCACGACTACAACTACACTCCTCACACTGACCTCATGCGTTCCTACGGATCTCTCAACTCTCACTGACATCACATGGAATCCTCGTTTCCTCCTCTGGGGCGTGGCTTGCTCACAAGAAACCCAGGAAGGCCTCTTGGCACATTTGGCGAGCTTCTGACGTCACGCCCATCAATCATCAACCTCGGGGGCATAACTTCGCCCGCTGTCACCCTTGGAGGTGGGGCTTCTGCCTGCTTGGCACGTTTGGCTTGCTTGTAAATGCACAAACATAGGAGTAGGTTACAAGGGGGGCAATCACAAACTGGGGAAACTTATTCTTAATTCCTATCTAATTAAAACTGCACCACCGCCGTGTGGTGACACGTAGCACTTAAGCTCATAGATTTCCTACTTAATTACGTTGAGATGTCTCCAACACGTCCACAAACCAAACAACTCGATTCAATCCTAACTTTCTTATTAAATTCCTCCATCTACCCCCACAACCGTACCAATATAAATATATGTATATATATATATATGTATATATATATATATATATATATATATATATATATATATATATATATATATATATATATATATATATATATATACATATATTTCTAACCACTGACTCACTGACTGATATTAAAGAATGGCTACCTTCCGGGTACATAGAAAGCTGAAATTTTGCCTGCCTTTGGAGATTGAAGCTGGTGCACCACAAAAAAATCACAGAATCGTTGGACAACATCCATTAATGACAAAAAAAAATGAAACAAATTCGGGGGGGGGGGGACTGAGATAATGGGGAAGCATGGTAATTTTTGTATGCCAATGGACATCCAAGCTGATACACCAGGAAAAATCACAGAACCATCAGAAAATGTCCGTAAATGAAAATATAAATATATGAAAAAAATGTAGGGGAGTGACCCACGACAATGGGGAAGCATGGTTCATTATTGGTTACGATGTGTAACCATTCCCCACCAGTATGTATGTATGTATGTATGTATATATGTATATATATATATATATATATATATATATATATATATATATATATATATATATATATATATATATATATATCATACTCACCACTCACTGACTCACTGATATTAATCCTCGGTGCCTTCCGGGTAATGTAGAAAGATGAAATTCCGCGTGCCGACTGAAGTTGAAGCCAATACACTGGTTAAAATCACAGAACTGTCAGAAAGTGTCTGTAAATGAATATATTCCAAAATAAGTGCTGTCTCACTGCGGGTGAGTAACCCGAGACAATGGGGAAGTATGGTTAGTTATTGCTTGTAATGTGTGAGCATACCCCACTCGTGTGTGTGTGTGTGTGTGTGTGTGTGTGTGTGTGTGTGTGTGTGTGTGTGTGTGTGTGTGTGTGTGTGTGCGTGCGTGTGTGTGTGCGTGTGTGTGTGTCTCCTTCATAACTCCAAAACCATGAAACCTATCAGCCTGAACCTTTGCATGCATACTTAGGGACCTCCAAGGAAATGCATGAGTGAAAATTGGGTGTTTGGGTTAATTAATACACCCCATTTGAAGATAATTAATGGCCTTATTTAATGAAATCCTTAATCAGGAGCCATCTTCGGCCACCTCCCTCTCTGGGTTCTTAAGGAGTATCCTGGATTATCTCGCTGGGGTCTGAAACAACCATGTGTTTTGGCCTGTTCAGCCATGCCTTGACTTGGACCAGGCCACAACTATTTCTTAACGATAAAGTTTTTTTTTTCTTCACTTTACTCACTCGTATTATCAAATGCCTGTTCATCATAGCTACAAATCGCTGGGTACATTGCAATGCTTATAAACGCCCGGAGACACCAACCAGCGTACGTGGCTTTATTTCATTTCCACACATGCCATAACCTCGAGAATCTCTTCAACTAAGCCAAACTACAAAATTTGAGCTCCACAATTGAACTTAGCAACAGTTCCGTGTCTAAAAATGTGTTAATTTGTCCAATTCGGCCATCGCTTGGGCGTTTCCGGGAGATGTTTAATATGACGGATCAATACTTGCTAAGCCAGCCATTCCTTCTCAACCATTTCATCGGAGTGCTTCCTTGAGTGCTTAAGCCACTTAGCGAGTGCTCCACAATATTCGCACTGTTACTGAATACTTTATATCAATCGACTTGAACAAAGGTTAGGGCCACTCGCCTGCATTGGTCATGTGTCATTCTGTGGTGCAACAGGAGGTGGCTGACTCGTTGAAAATGTGGTTTTATTTTACACGACATTTCCCATTTTTGTGCTATCTTCCATTTTATGACCCGTCAGCTTGGCATGGACAACGAGAAAAGAAATTAAATGTTTCGTTTTTAAAATTTTATTTAACCGTTTCGTGGAGTACTTGGTGAAGCCACTTGGCATGTGTTATTCATGCTTCAAGAGCGATACTGTGGTTCAATACCGGAGGTAGGAAGGCAAAATTAATTATATGATCACAACGAGAAAAAATGTTTTCAGTTGTTTTGAAGTAATGAATCGCCACATCATGGCAGGAAAGCCGATAGGTACACATGCTTGCTCTGGTTCTAAGGTTCTAAATTCAGAAATGTCTGCAGCAATGGGTGTTATAAATTGCCGTTTGTGTACAAGGGCTATAGCTGTGTACGATGCAAGAAAAGTATTAAGGTGGGATTGTTGGGTATTTTTGTATACCAGTTTGTAATCGTTTTTCCAGTGCAGTCAGTTCTGGGAGGATGGTGGCAGTGAGATTTTTGCAAGGTGAGAGCATATTGTTGGTAGTTTCCTATTTTTATTCCTTCATCACTGACTGAGAGTGGTGGTATTTGTGGCTTTGCTTGTGGATACTACATGTATACATTTATTTCACCATTGGCTTGCCTTAGTGGAGTCATACCGGAGTTAATGATGTTGTTGTCCTTCGACTGATGACCCAGAGTGCAGTAAGGCATGTCTATGAAAGCAGGTGTATTTTTAATATCACACACACACACACACACACACACACACACACACACACACACACACACACACACACACACACACACACACACACACACACACACACACACACACACACACACACTTTTACAATAAAACTTAGCAGAGTTTGAAAATTTATACAGACGACATATTCATAATAGTGCAAAACGCCTCAAATATATATATTTTATCTTTCACTATTTACAATTATAGAGTAAGAGCATTTGCATAAAAGTCTTGTGTGTGTGTGTGTGTGTGTGTGTGTGTGTGTGTGTGTGTGTGTGTGTGTGTGTGTGTGTGTGTGTGTGTGTGTGTGTGTGTGTGTGTGTGTGTGTGTGTGTGTGTACACATATAAAAGATGTCAAAGGCCTTTGACGGGAGGCACGATATGAAGAACTCATGGCAGAAAAATTGAGATCTATTCACTTGTAACAAAGTGCTGGATTTATACAAAACATTCTAAAGTTCTAAAAGCAACAATTGCAATGTGCTGGATTTATACAAAACATTCTAAAATTCTAAAAGCAACAATTGTCAAAGACCATTGAATGTTCAAGGTCTGCTGTGACTCACATTTGGGTTAACGAACGGCTTTACATATAAAATAGGTGAAAAACCGTGCTTGGAATTCACATCTTTGGACAATTTCTTTGTCAAAAGAAATTATATTTCCAATCTTTGTAAATGCTCTCAGCACCTGCAGAAACATGGTTCTGCTTAGCGTAAGTTATACGGGGCTAATCCCTTTAATTGGCCGCGAGTCGCCGCAGCGCGAGGTGTCGGGCGATCCACAACAAAGTACCACGTGCGTGGGGGTCGAATAGGGGAATGGAAGGGGGACGACTACAGAACTGTACAGCGTAATTGTTCATTTGACGAGTACACCTTTGCGATGGCTCCTCCAGTCGTGGCCTATCAGTGGGGCTTTGGTGAAAATGCACACAGCGTGCTGCTATCGGTGTGCTGCGCTGCGGTCAGATGAAAAGCACACCTGTGCTGCACTGCACCGTGCAGCGGGTGGAGCAGCCACCGTGCATGTGCTACCGTGTATTCCACTGGTGTCACGTGGAATGAACCCTCGTATAAGATAGATATTTCACGTTTTAATCACATATACATATCATGTGTGTAACTGCATGCTGGAGAAAATTGATGTTTGAATTGAAAAAAAATTGAAAAAAATTGATCCTTTATTAAATAATCTGCTTAAAGCTTCTTCCTGTATATAAACAAACAGCCATTTATAATAGACATATATTATATATTTATACTACAAGAGAGCCATTTGTGTGTCTGTCTGTCTGTGTCACCATTTTTGTCAGTATGGCAAAATGTACCTTCGTCAAAATTTCAGAGGTTCATAAATGAGTGCCAGGGATTATTTGAGGTAAAAGAGTTTTGAAAATGTTGAAAAACAAAGTTCTATTTATATTTTTATTTTTAATTGCTCTTTTGTGGCAATGTGAAAGGTCATATGAAATGATCCCTGACCTCATTCCTTAGTGGGTGTAGGGAAGTGTTTTAAGCCCCCACAAAAAAATAGAAAAAAAAAAACCAAATTTGATTCCTTCAAAGTGCCAACAGGGTTAGAAAGAACAACACTGGGCAATGCTGGGTACCCCCACTAGTTTAATATAAATAAAGAAAAAAGTGATGCTTTTTAAGTGGAAAATACATATGCCTTGTAAATAGAATACAAACATTTTCTTGATAGGAACTCTCTTAAAACAAACCTTTTGAAATTGGTTTTTCTAATTAATTATATTTTTTCTCATCTCACTTTTTGTGAGTATGTATATATATATATATATATATATATATATATATATATATATATATATATATATATATATATATATATATATATATATATACATACAGTACTGTTTGGCTTTCTACCGTTATATATTAAAGTGTTTGGAATACCTTCAATAGTATTACAACCAGACAACAGTGTTAATTAAACAAGTTAACATCAAACTCCAAGTAAAAAATTTTGAATTCCGTTTTTCCCCTTTTTCTCCAGCCAGAGCTCTAATTCACCAATTTTATATTGGATTATGCACCATGAGCAATCTGCATGTCAAACCCATATTTACATACATGTGAGCCATGTACTCCATACAGCATCGCTTGCAATGCTTTTAAAAGTCCATAACCAGAGTGTGCAACACAGGAAAATCAAGCAGAGAATATTTTAACATGCGTTGGACGTCATAATGATTCCGAGCATCAGATGCTTTATTTTTTTGATCACCACTTTCAAAGATGGCTTGTGCTCAAAGGCCTCTTTGAATATAAATTATATAAATACATGCTCACAAATTAATGCACAATGGTGAGGTTGCTCAAACATGATTGTGTGTGTATATATATATATATATATATATATATATATATATATATATATATATATATATATATATACATATATATACAATATACATACATATACAATATACATACATACACACACGCACGTGCCCTTCGCTTCATGCAGATATTGTGTTTTTTATATATATATATATATATATATATATATATATATATATATATATATATATATATATATATATGTTTACATATATGTATATGTTTATACATATGTATATGTTTATATATGTATATGTATATATGGATATATATATATATATATATATATATATATATATATATATATATATATATATATATATATGTATAGATATGTACATATATGTATATATATATATATATATATATGTATATATATATATATATATATATATATATATATATATGTATATACGTATATAAATATATATGTATATATATATATGTATATGTATATATTTTGTATATATATATATATATATATATATATATATGTATATATATATATATATATATGTATATATATATACATATACATACATACACATACGCACGTGCCCTTCGCTTAAAGAATAATGAAAGAGCTTTCATGAAAAGGTCTTCCAATGCCTGCTCATGGCAGAGCCAAAATCTGCATGTCCTGAAGTCCCCAAGTGGTATAAATTACCTCCAAACAAAGAACCTTTATTATCTTTAACATTCACCAAAGTGTTCTGGTACGTATTCACATATGCCCTGTTGGGAACCGCTTCACCCCCTCCACCCCTCTTTACTTTTAACTGCCCCCTTCCTTCCTTACATCCCCCCCCTCCTCTCCTCCTCCACCCTCCACCTCTTCTTCCAGTTTCACCAAGGAGAGGGTGAGGTCTCACTTGCAATGACTTGTGCGTTCCGGCTGTTGGACCATGCCGTAAGTTGTGCCGGCTCGACAATGTTTCCCGGCAACCGCATTCCTACTCCAGGAAGGCTCTCACTAGATCTTTGTCTGACCCAAGCAGCCGGCTCCAGTGCCAGCTGCAACGAACTATCGACAAAGTCTTTTGCGTTGCAACCTCCTGCCGTGCTTTATTGTACAAGCCTTGCTTTTGGGAGCCATGGCCGTATGTTTTAGGGATGGCGAAGGTCTGTTTCCTTTGAACAGGTGGTCACGTTTCTCGACATAAGAATATTTTGTTTGGCACAAGTTAACTCTTTTGTCATTTAATGATATATGGCAATGGGAAGGTTATACAATGGAACCGGTGAAGATCATGACAGTTGTGCTTCTTTTCCGTAGTTGTAAGTCTTCGTCTATACAATGTGTCTGAATCATGAAACTACATTTTGACTCACTCCAATTTCAGGATCATGCATTCCATCGTGCAGGAGAGAAAGCCACCTCCCTGGACCTGTCGAGCTTCTCACCAAATGGAACAAGATTGCTTGGGCTCCATGACGTGTTGAACTCTATACCCTCCTGACGCCCATCCTTGAATTTGTGTGCAAAGGTCAAATCCTCGAAGGATTCGATATTCTTCGAGGATGTGACCTTTTGAGTTGTGGTATTTGGACGTAGTATGTGCATGAGGGTTAATTATCCAACTCCTTACGTCACTGTTTGGCCAAGAAATTTAAAGCGAGTGCATGGTTTTGTTTGAGGAGACCACCTGGCCTCAACGACCGCAATGTCATTGCCATGTGACATATGTGAAGGCAATCATGTTATATACGTCGCAGCTTGTTTATTTTGGCTTTGACCACGCACTTTTTTATACACGCATTGCTGTCCGCGACCGTCGTGGAAATGTCCAAGTGTCTCAGTTCAGATTTCTGGTTTGTTTTACTGTCAAAACCGATGTCTTTACATGCTCTACTGTTATTTGAAACATGTGGTGACCATGTAGCCTTCTATTTTATTAATGTGGTGCCAATAACCACAGAAATTGGCTAGTTCATTCATGTGACCAGTCACGTGATATTATATTTTCGTGAAGATGCACTCAAGGAGGTCCTACTATTTTGTTCAAATTTTCCATTTAATGGAATTTTATTTCAATGAAGCTCATAGTATATCGAAAAAGGACGATTTGGATACCTCTCTCTGGGTACCTGGGACTTCAACAACAATTTAGCTGTATATGCTCTTCTGGCATCTGCAGCCTCCAGAGCCTGGGCTGCACCTTTCCCTTGAGCTCCAGCTCACTCTCGGAGACTCGGACCACATTCCCAGCCCTTTGACAACACCTTTGCACCCATATTTGATTTCCCTTTGCTTCTCTCAGCACCAACACCAAAGCGGGATTCATGTTCCAAAACGGCTGAATCCTATATCACTATATAGTACCTATTTCACGAAGACGGGGATTCATCTCGGGGAGCTGGGTGGGGTGTGTGCTTCTTCTTCTTCTTCTTCTTCTTCTTCTTCTTCTTCTTCTTCTTCTTCTTCTTCTTCTTCACTCAGACATACACACCCTCTTCACACCATCTCACTTTATAATAAATCACGAGAAATTTGGATCCACACACCCCAATTATATCCAACACTCATCTCAACACTCATTCCCCCATTCATTCCTAATCTTATTGGGAAGAGAGAAGTGAGGAGGAGGAGGAAGGAATTCTTCCCTAAGGTCATTCATTTAAAATCCAAATCCAACCGTCTGAAATTTGAGCTTTTATAATAATCCAATTATCTTTTCACACAATTTTAAAATGTCAATTTACAATGTCTTCTAAAACACACTATTCTCAATTCGTCACAGTCAGCCTACCTTCATTACCTGACCACTGTGGGACCTCCCTCCCTCCAGAGACCATGCAGCCTCTGCCGCCACATTCACTATTTGGGTTGATTCTCCTCGGGGCTCACACGGGCCCCCTCACTAACAGTCCAATGTTCATGGGCAACACCATACAAACTCGCCTTACGTTGTCCCACTCCCTCTTATAAGGCTCAAGGGGGACAGGTCTTTCCCCAAAAATTACCAGGTGACTGCCCTTCTTTTCTTTATGGCTTACAGGGGTCATGTGGTGCACACACCCTGCACAGTCTGCTTTTGGCACTCTGGGTCTTCGAAAGGACCCAGAGGGAGCATGACCTTAGATTCCTAACTACACTCTGGAGGTCTGTGCACAAGCATGCTACAACATGCAGCACCTGCGGTACATCGTATAGCTCTACTCAAGCCAGAACCATACTTGCTAACTCAGTGGGGAGTCGTTCTGGTTATGTACCAAACCATTCCATCACTAATGGCGGCTCCCCTGTGGTGTTCATCCTTCTCTTCGTCCATGCAATACACCTCATGCGCCACACTCACCACACTCATGCCTTCGCATTCGCACTCACTCGTACTCTCATTGTAAGGGGATGAAACCTCATGATCCCTCGTCGGTGGCTCAGCATGCTCCGAAGTGCATGCTTCACACATCGACGATGTCAGGCAGATCAGAGGCCGCACACACTCAGGCACACCGCCTCTCCAGAAAGAGTCCTCAGCCAAACCTGCATTATCTGGAATTGCTTCCCTTCATCACCATTACTTGGTGTGTCTACGTACCTGGTTGTGACAACCACCGCTTCCAACTGGAAATAATGCCTCCCATCCGGCTCTCCCAGCACAGATTCCTGCACCTGTGGGGCCACCCACACCTTGCATCCCATTTCCCAAACACATATTGGCGCATCCTCTTCTACACACTTTATCTGTTCTGGCATTATCTGCAACTTCCATGCTATCTGTTATATTTTGCTCTGTACCCATTGCTATTTATGCTTTTTTCTGGTTATATTCCTTTGTTCTGGTTCTACTTTTCTATCCGTGCTCCACCTACTCTCTTTCCCTCTTTTTTGGTTCCCTCTGTTTTCCTATACTCGTTATTTTCTTTAACCCCGGACAGATTTCCCACTTATCTGACTTGGTTGGCTACCACCTGCTGCTACATGGTCTTTGTCTCATAAAATTCTGTTGCCATTTTCTCCTGCTTGGCCCCAATGGCCTTCATTCCTTCCTCCATTTTGACTCCATCAGCCTTTAATTCAGCCATCCAATTGTCTTGGATGTCTAATATTTTGGCTCTCATGGCCATTTGCCTTCTCCTCTCTGCCATGGTGAGCAATATGGGACCGCCGGGGTTTGGGGAGTTCGTCGTCAAACCTTCTGGGGTGGGCGACTGGATGGGGAAGACAGCTCTACAGTGCTTTCCACATCAACATTAATTTGCTGTGCCTCTTCTCATTGCAGTTTGTTCTCCATGGTGACTTAATTTTTAAATTTGCCCACCTCGAAATTTTCTCAATTTTTTTCACTTTGATTTCTGATGTACAGAAACTCCAATGTGATCTGTTGCATATGGTAGTTCCGCAGTTTGAAAAGGATTGGGGCTGAACTCTAAGGGAAAGCAACGCAAACTGAACCCTTTGATTGAGGTTTGGTGCCAATTTCCACCTGGCTGCGACTTTTGACTCACTCCGTGGTTATAATCTCCGAAATCTGAACCGCACCTGGCAGACACGCCATTGGCGAGAAAACAGGGTTTATTATAAGGAAAATGGGTGGGAAGTAAAAGGAAGCAGCACACTGTTAGTATTTTTATAGTCTAAATCCCCACGTACCTATGAGACTGCGGCGATGAAAAGCGGTAACTTAACCTTTCATACCAGGAAGAATAAGATAGGAATAGGGGTCACAACACTGAAAAACCTAATCCCCACGTGATGATTGCATGGGGTGATGAAGTTTGGCATGATATTCCCAGAGAGAGAGAGAGAGAGAGAGAGAGAGAGAGAGAGAGAGTGTGCGAATGAGCGAATGATGTACCCATGTGCGTCCGGCTTGTAGTGACCGGCCAACACAAAGTAGGTTTGTCCATGCCCGACACTTTGACTGTACAGTCGTTCCCAACATCTCCTTAATTTGGCTCATGGCATGGATCCAGAACTGTGCTCGCACTGTTGAGCTGACAAGTATAACTGTCCCTTGCAGGTGTTGGCACAACCCAACTCTTGTGCTCCTGGAACTGTTGGCTCAACTCTCTACTCGACTGGTTCTGAACTCTCCTGTTACTCCCACCCTTCAGCCTTTTATAACCCTGCGACCATGCGCCGCTGCATGCCCCTTGGCTCCTGGCTCAGCTTCTCATCGCTTCCAGCAGTCTCTAAAGCTTTGAGTCCTTGAGACCATTGTCTTGGCACGGTACCTACCTTCCGCACAGTTGCAGGGTCTTGCTTTGAGCCTTCCTCAAGGGAGGGTCAGTGGATTGCTGAGTTGGCAAAACAATTTGTTAAAACAACACATAGATTACAAAGGGAATAATTTTGAGGATTAATGAGGGGGGAATGGTGGGAGGCTTTATGACACATTACGGAAGGGAGGGGTCACGTCTATGAACTCTTGAACACATTTTGACACATGCCCTATCATTTTTACACACAAACCACACACTTATGCTTCACGTTTATTAATGACATAACTAGTCTATTTTACCCTGGACACACCTATAACCATCCCTGCAACAATATATATCGAGGTTTCTGAGCATCGTGAGCTATTGATGCAGAGGTGAGCACTGAACAGGCCAATCCAAAATACATAATCAAAATGATCGTATTGTTAAATTCATTGTTTAAATTTTGATGATTGATTGATACATAACAGTTGTTATGAAATTTTGACATTGTATATGTCCACTAAAATTGGTCAACATCACTTATTATCGGTGATTGGAGTAAAGACGACATTTCATGGTAGAGAAGTTCATGCTATTACAAACACATCATGTAACGAGAACAGTACTCAGTGGAGTGTGTACCTCCATTAGGCTGAACAGTTTACATTTTGTATCCCACTGATAGGCCGGATCTGCATCCAGACCTTAACCAAAATCTCAACGGCTTGTTCTTGTCACCTACAAAACTCATCTCCCAAATTTTGTCATAATCCGGCCATGACCTTTTGAAATATCATGCTATATTTTTTGGGCCCCATTTGTCAGTGGTGAAGAATCGCTTCAAATGTTGTTTTTCTAAATACTCATATCCAGATCATCACCAAAAATGAATAATTTCTTCCTTGTCACACACTCGACCTGTCCACCAAGTTCTGTCCGATCTGTCCATAATGTTTTGAGATATCCTGCTCACAGACAGACAGACAGACAGACAGACAGTGATAAACTGACAGAAAGCTCTGAAAATATAAACTCTGTCCACCAAAGGTGCAAATTCCACCAAAGGTGGACAGAGGTAATTAATAAGCACAACCACAACCACAGAAGTTATGAAGTCAATGAATATTGTTTATATTTTTGTCTTTCATCCTTCCGAACGGAGTCCTGAGATCACGTGCGAGAGATCACTGGTTGGTTTGGGGATTGCATTCCGGAATATACCGTGAACGGTGCAGTCAATACATGGAGGTGCAGTACATCCTCTACCGAAATATATCAAATTCAACCCAGAGTTTGATCTCTCCTTTACACGTTTGTCTGGTACTTGGTCCTCAGGTTTGAGCTTATCGTTGTGAGTTTGTCCAGTATTTTGGTCCATGTGGTGTACATGTCGGGTGAAAGCCTTAAGTGCATGTTTCATTGCCGACGAGAAACGAGTTTCCTGAAACTGAAAACAAAAAGACAACACATTTGAAACAAATCTGTGATGTCATAAACACTCCCTGATGCGTCAAATGTCATGTTTTCTTGATCTTGTGGAATAATGCTTCAGTCTCTTTAGTTTTCATTTTGTAATCTGATAACATTCATTTAATGTTTTGAGTTATTGATGCTTCAAGATTAAAAAAAATAAGCTTTGTCAGAAAAAAAGTCTTATGTGGCAATTGGAACTAACCTTGCTTTTGACAGTATTACATCATGGAACACACCCACCCTAGCCCCCCCCCCCTTTTTGGGAGAGGACGTTAATCCGGCTGTCCTGTATGCAATGTGAAAAATTATAAACATCTTTCACTGTATTAAGATGAAGCAACTGAGCAAATTCGAAACGAATGTATCTGTATGAGCTCCATACCTGTAGATTTGATCACCTCCTACCTCAATAGGTTTATACACCTTCCTTATAGTCTGTTGAGCTCTGGCACATGAATGTTGGTCAGAATAGCAAAAAAAGTAAATTAGTTCATACAAGGTATCAAAGAAAGCAACACTAAATTGCAATAACAAAAAAAATAGCATCAAAACTAATTCTCATAAGCTGTTTTGAGATGAAGCACTCTCTACCATAACAAAATGGAGTAGAATGTTGACCGAAGATGTGAAGAAGAACTCTCGGTTTATTTTCCAAAAAAATGAATCAAAAAGATGCTTTGTGTACAAGGTTGCTTCCCTCACCCTCCCCCACCACCACCACTCACAATACCCCCAAATTGCCTGCTTTTACACAATCAGAATTCATTTATGGCACTGAAATTTCAGGCAGACAAGACAATTTGTTTCTGATCTAAAAGCACTTCTGCCGATCGACCCCGGCACATGTTAACACTCAGACCGAACACACTCTTAATTTTTCCCCACTGAAGCCTCGGGGCGATATATCCTCTTATTGCATGTGCATAAAACATGCTTCTCCAGACAATTGTGCGTTAGTCCGTGGCAGAGGCTTGAGACCGGGAAAAGGTCAGAGCCGAGCAATCAAACTCAAGAAAATCTCCGAAGTGAGAGAGAAAAGGGCAAGTTTGTCTGCGGTCAGTTTGCGATTTACCAACGAGCCGTGGCACCTGCCAACTTCGAGTTGCTGCCTTCTGGTCCTCTGGCTCTGATTGGTTTTAACGACTATTTTACCAAGTGCGCTCTGCTATCGACACAGTTGTTAGAAATCAAATCAAAACGATGAAGTCAATTCAGTCAAAATGAACTTCATTGTAAGGTTCTTATTCAAAATTAATAAAACTCTATCCATCATGTCCGACGACAGTCCATATTTTCACAACACGTGTACGACTTACACCGATTTCCAGGTATGATTCATGGGATTACTACGTACACTGTACACGGATTTTACATTCAGCTTTACGTTTTTTACGTGATGCATTCAGCCACAGGCTGCTTTTCACCCCATATTTCTGCGATGTTGGGTGTATGCCAATAAAATGGAATTTCAGACGTGATACATGGGCAAAGATCCCTGGAAATGACTATAACAGATGTGGTGGCATTACGTTTCATACACGCGTGACAGCGATATTGGAATCGTCACAAGCTGGCGGCGGCCTGGGAAGAGAGAAGCATTTTGGCAGGTGATTAAAATGACAGAGTGTTTGGAAGCTGAGCAAAAGCCCGGATTGTCTATTTGCCCGCTGCCAGAACTGGCAATTAGTCGTCCAGGCAGTATCTTGGAGTTTCCCTTTGGGATGTGCAGCAAATCAGTTATGCTTGGCCCGAATGTGCATTTGTCCAACGGCCCAGGCCGTTCCGGTATGCTTATATGGCTTATAATTTCTGGGAAGTTTCATTGCCTGATATAAAATCACAAGAACTATAGGTGAGAGTTGATACTCCTCGTTCACAAAGGTTTTTTTTTCATGGTTAGTGAGTTTTAAACCACAGGTGTATTCATTTATTTATTTAAATCTCAAGCATCCAAATGGTGCTTGTTGCTGACAAGATCAAGAGCCATACAGGTAAAATAAATACTTCACTCAGGCCTTGCATCTCTTTCACATTGATAACACATGATGTGAAAGTTGGGGAAGAGGGGGGAAAATTATAAAGGTTGTAGTGAGTTATGAGATAGAGAGGGGTGAAGGGGATCACATGGAACAGATGCAGGGTGTGTTTGAGTTTATTCTGTAATTTTATAGATGTAATGTGTGTGTATGTATGTGCATATATGTGTGTGCATATATATATATATATATATATATATATATATATATATTATACATATATATATATATATTATACATATATTTACATGTATATCAACATATATATATATATATATATATATATATATATATATATATATATATATATATATATATATATATAAGTAGGGAAAGAATACTGGTTCTGGCTCACTTTTCCCCATGTAAATGAATCGGAGATTTTCAGCCATGACATTTTTCTTTTTTTTCCCCTGAAAAATAAATCCCTTTTAGCCCAAGGTATATTTATTTGTCTCCCCTTTTAACCTGGAGCCTGGTGTTGGCTTAGTTGTTAGGGTGGCGGCTTGGGATCCCAGGGTCCTGAGTTCAAATCCCGTTGGCTGCTGAATTAACACCAGGGGGTTGACTCAGCCTGCCATCCTTCCGAGGTCGGCGAAATGAGTGCCAGTGTACTGGTCCCGGTGTATGCCCCGGTTAGAATAGGTGTACCATATCCCTGTGTGTCGTAAGAGGCGACCAGGGTTGGTGTCAGGAAGGGCATCCGGCCATAAAACATTGCCTCAAGAAAAGCCAAACCCCTGCACAGCAGGGAAAAATGGCTGTAAAAACGGTCATTTTTTTATTTCCCTTTTAACCTAGGGGCTCTCTATTCAAATAGCCCATACAACAAGATAAAGATTTGTTAAAGGTGATTCTAAAGAAATATCTGAAACGTCTAAGCCTCGGGGCACTCTTTATCAAATAACCAATGCATATTGTTTAGCTCACTCATTGAACCTATAAACATTTGTTCATTCTCAAATTCCTTCAATAGTTTAATTTTCTTTGCACAATAATCCCCATCTAAAATATTGAAAAACAAAACATTTGAATCTTTATATTTTTTAAGATACCCCTTTTGTGCCATTACGAAATGATAAACTTCTCTTAATGATCTCATCTGACCACCTCCTGAGTTGCATATCATTTTGATATTGTAGTAAATTATTTTTCCATTGTTCAATTGATAACCATCAAATTTTTCAGTCCATTCAAACATATTTATTATTTTCTTTACATCCTCTAACTTATTGGTTTTTAAATTGATTCGCATATTTGTTTTATTTACCTTTGTTTTAGATATTTTTTCAATAAGACTTATTTGATATTTTTCACATTCATTATGTTTTCCATTTATATACCAAGACTGAGATTTTCTCCACTCTTTAGTTTGACTAATACTTGGTTCGACCATTTATATATTGTGAAAAACGCGGCGGAAGCCCTTAAAAACCCTAACCCATCTTCCCATCGTTAAAACTTGTGTCCATATGGAACACAATATTCTATTCACTCTATCATACAATACCCATATGGAACACAATCTATTTTATACACTCTATCATACAATATCCATATGGAACACAATCTATTCCATTATCTAAAATAAATCTCTTATCATCAAAGGCTCCTAATGCCTTTTTATTTACTTCTTCACTATATATCTTATGTTTATAACTTCTTATTGTATTCATTTTCCTATATTCTTCTTTGTTATTCATCAAACAATTATAATAATTTCTAAAAGTTATTGATTTCTTTATTACATATTTCTTTATTCCCTTTAACCTTTTATCAATCTGATCACCATACTTATAAGCATATGCCTTTGCTCTCAATCCAATAAACTCACTCATTACTTTTCCACCCAACTCATCCTTAAACTTACCAATAACCTTTTCATTCTTTTTGAAAATAACTCACTCTTCTTACTAAAATTACTTGTATCATATACTCCAATGTTTTTCTTCATATCCTTATAAACATCATCAGTTTTTATATCTAGAATAAAACTATCGGTGTCCATATACAACAATGAAGCATTTTCACCATACTCTTTCTTTAAATCATTATACAAATAATCATACATCAATATCTTTGATAAATCAAGAACTGCTGTTCCAATATAAATTGGTTTATCCATGACAATACTTTCCTTTTTCATATGAATAGCAGAAAAGTTCTCTGAAAAAACCTCTTCTCTCTCAAAACTTGGTTTATTTATCAATCTAGAAGCTTCTTTCCAAGATGTTGCAAATCTAATGTTTTGCCTGTTTCTAACATTCTCCATTGTCTTTCCAAAGACAGCATTATTCATCAATTTATAGAATTCCCCTTCAAATTTTACTTTTGTATTTGTTCTCATATCTGTATTGAATTTAATATACTTTTTCATCCAAGGACTTTGTTTAAATTTTAAAACTCTATGAATTTTAGCTACTCTCAACCCAGCAGATAAATATTGTCTCAAGTTCCTTTGATGCAAAACATATCCCTCTTTATCATAGAATGTTGTTAATAACTTTTCTGTTGATTTGCCTTTAATATTAAAACTTTTATGATAATCACTGAACCATTCTTTCTTTGGGGTTTCTTTCTCACATGCAAAAGGAAGGTCTTTATGCTTATTATGAAGATCACTCGGGTACTTCAAATCAACTTCAAAATAATAACCTTCTTCTTTGTCATTCAATTTCTCTTGAGAAGAAATAACAATATTCATCAAAGCCTTTTCATAATCCTTTTCTTCCACCCACTCTAATTTACCATAAGGCAGAGATTGAGACATTGCCCATCCATACAAATTATTAGCATCAAAGTACATCAAATAATTACTATCTTTTTCACTCTCATAATTTGGAAGATATTTATTATTTGCTTTAGCATATCTTTTTGAACATACTTGTGATATTCCACCTCTCTTAGACTTCTCAATCATCAAAAGCATATCTACATCACTGACTAAATCTATATCTTGTTTTGTCATTTTCAACATTGCACTCCAAGCTAAACCAGGAGCTGTGAAATAGTGGGCAGGATCTAATCCATAACAATTTTTATTATGACAGAGTGATCTAAAAGCTTCAAACACATCAGCTAACAATAAAACATCTGTTTTTAGATACAAATCATGATATTCTCCAAGGTTCTTTATCTTAAATATTTTCCAAATTTCTTGTGCGTGTTTATATTCCTTTTCACTTATCTCTTCTTCATAAAGGTTATTATAGAAACTTTCTTTTGAAGGAAGTTGTGTTTCTTTAAATCTCATAAATGAATCCATATAACCATAAGGATAAATTCCCTTACTTGTAAGAATTTTCTCTTTACTTTGAATTTCATTCCTTGTTTCAATTTCCTCTCTAGTTAGAATTCCCTCTTTAATCAGAATTTCATCTATAATCAGAATTTCCTCTTTAGTTAGAATTTCATTCTTTGTTCGAATTTTGTGTATAATTAGAATTTCATCTTCAGTAAGAATTTCTTCATTCATTTCCCCATTAATTAGAATTTCCTCTTTACTTTGAATTCTCTCTTTAATCTGAATTTCCTCTTTAGTTAGAATTTCCTCTTTTGGAAAGAATGAATTAAGATTTGGAAAAGAGCCCGTGGAGCTTAGATTTGATGCGAGGTTGGCTAGTGGCGTTCCCATAAACTTGTAAGAATCAAGAAACCTTATACGAGTTATAGGTTTTGTGAATATCATTTTTGTAAATGAAATATACTTTTGACTTGTGTTTGTTATGGCAGAAATATTCCCTGGTGTTTTTGAAAGTTCATTTATAAATAGATGTGTGTCATAGTTGGCGCTGTTGTGAAGAAAGACTGGAATAAAAGAAGGTAATTTATAATTAAGATTACAACAGGAATGAGCGGGACCTCTATATTTACCAGTAAGATGACAATGATCCCTAACTTTAGACTCCTCAATTTCCTCCTCACAAATATGACAGATATTGTTCTTTCTAAATTCTAATTTTTCTTCTATGGTTAATTTCATCGGTTCATTTGTTTCTTTCATTAATTTACTTAGTCTTATACAATCCTTTTCTAATCGTTTTACAAACTCTTGTGAAGCATTTTTTCCACTATACTGTTCAAGTTTATTATACTTTTCTCCAACAGATGATTTGATATAATAACAGAAACCACAAGGAATATGTTTTTGATATTTATTTGTATATGGTTCTTTTGGATTAGGAGAAGCAGTATTTATCTTTTTAAGGATACATTCAAAATCAGCGTATATCACAAATGGGTGCATGATAGATTTATTATAATCTTCAAAAGAAATCTTTTCACCAGGTTTAGGCATTGTAATTACAGCTGATTTATGATTACTACAATATTTTGAATGTTGTTCTAATCGTTCTTTTGTATGAAATGAATTAAGACATCGCTTACAAGGATATATTTTGTTTGCTGTTCTGAATACCTGAGAAGAGATTAATCTTGATAAATTATTGATGTATGTGTAATGTGAATTATTTCCAACACTAAAATATAAAAGATCAATGTGTGTTTCTTCATTTTTATAGTTGTTTGAAATTTTTAATATTTGAACTTTGTTTGTATCCGTTAATCCATATACATTAATAGAAAGATTATTCTTTTTCTCAAATTTAGGAATATCTGTTAGTGGCATTGGGAAATTAAAATCTTTAATGTCCAAGGTATTCTCATATTTCATATATTGTTTTACTCTTTCTGAATTACATTTTGGTGGATGTAAGTGAGCAAGAACAGACCAGAGAAAACATTTATTATCATTATTCTTAATATTAACAACTGCCTTCTTTCGTTTTATTTCTTTTGGTAATTCAATATAAGAAGAAGCTTTAAGAGGGTTTGATTTTTAGAATGTGTACATCTAAAAAGATGATTTTTTTAATATTGAATCCACTTCCTACCACTGTATTATCAACATCCTCCTCTTGTCTTGATAGTTCTTCATAAACCCCACTATTCAAAAAATCTTGAAATGATGTTATAAAATGAAGATCTGTCCTCATATAAGGAGTTTGTTCTTCATCTTGTCTTTTCATATTCATTTTCACTCCCATATAAAACTTTAAAGTTTTCATTTCTTTTAATGTTTTTTTAATAAATTTTTCAACATCAGGTTTCACTATTTCAATTGATTCAATTATTGATGATGGACCGGGTTCTCCAAATTGAAAAATCCTTATTTTTATATGCCCTTTAAATGCCCCATCAGTGTTTTCAATATAATAGTCTCCCTTTACTTTAAACTCATTTTTCTTGTGTTTTTGTGATTGAAGATGCCTATTATAACTACTCTTCAAAACATCCTTTGAGCAGGTATCACAATGTTTTCTTTCCAACTCAAGAGGGGATATTTTGTGAAATAGATTAAATGTGTGTTTGTTGGTTCGGAGGTGTTTTCTATAATGTTTATATTCGTGATTACAAACATCGCAGTATGTTGTATTCACCATATTTATATAATAAAACTTTGCTTAAACTAAAAATTTCTTGATGAAAATTTCGTTTATTTTACAGGTGAATCTGTGCTTAAACTAAAATTTTCTTGATGAAAATTTCGTTTATTTTACAGGTGAATCTGTGCTTAAACTAAAATTTTCTTGATGAAAATTTCGTTATTTTACAGGTGAATCTGTGCTTAAAACCATTTTATCCTCCAACTTTTTCACTTAATAAATACAATGTTTCAAGACACAAAAGACAAGTTTCAATCAATCTCTTCATTTGTTAAAGATGCTGAGAAATATGTCAAGGATGTAAAATTGAACAAAGATAAATATAACAACTATTGGATAAAAACAATTATGGTGGATATGATGAGTTCTTCAATTTACTTCAGTGGAAGGGCTTTTAGTATACCTGGAAGAACATCAATTAAGGTATCTCTAACAAAAGTTTCTCCTCTCCTTCTGGCAATATATTCAAAACTAGAAAAAGCAATGAAACAAGAAAAGGTATCAAAAAATAAAAACCTTATGGATGAAGCTTTAGAAAGAAAAGATAAGACCATCTGTAATATGCAAGGAGAAATTTGTATTTTTTTCAACAACCCTAAAGATATAAATCCTGATGAAATAAAGGATGTTAATATATCAGGTGAAATGACATTTCGTTCAATTGTAGTTAAGGATCATTTTAAAATTACCTTTAATATAAAAAATGTAGCAGTTGAATCTGTTAATGAAAAAATGTATATCGATATCGATGGTAATGTTTTTTCTACTAATTAAATGAGCCAATATTCAACTGAAGATTTTGAAGATTATGAGAGTGATTATGATACCGAGAGTTTGCATTCAAACGATAGTTATGACACCGAGAGTTTGTGTTCAAATGATAGTTATGAAAGTATAGATGATTCTGAAAGTATCGAAGATGATATCGAAGATGAATTTCAGTTTAAGTAAAGTTTTACTTTATAAATATGAATAGTTTACTCGATTTTGAGCCTCTTGAATTCCATGATTCTCCATATGACAAATTTGAGAATTGTCCTGCGTGTGAAAGACGGGGATTAAACACAGAGTCAAAAGCCTATAAACAATGTATATTCTGTGATTATCTTCTAATTAATGATAATCAAAAATATAAAAAGGAAAATAATTCTTTTAGATTTACACCAAAAATGAATTACTTTACAAGATTGATTCGAGAAATGAATGTAAAGAACGAGGGTGAGAACACACCTTTCCTTACAAGGGAAGAAACTGAACGTATTAGAGAAATGTTCAAAGGATTGTTGTTATATCTTATTCATGGATGTGATTTTCAGGGAAATATCAACACAAGATATTGCATAAATAAAATAATGGATTATCTTGAAATTAAACCTGAACTTAGGATAAAATATAGAATTTCGAAAAAAGCCAAGAATAAATTAAATAACCTGTTTTCCAAATATATAAATGAATGATTTTTTACCTATTTGGGAAAATAAGATAAAATTTGACAACCATAAAAATCTCCCAAATTCATTAAGATGCCTCATAGTTGGTTCAAGTGGATGTGGAAAAACCTGCTTACTTTTAAAGATGCTCCTCACTCCCAACTTTTTAGATTATGATAATTTAATAATTTTCACAAAGTCGAGTTTTCAACCAGAGTATCAACTACTCTCACAAGGTTTTAATGCTGGTCTTCAAAAAGAAGATATAATCGGTTTATTTAAACTTCAAAAACCTAAATGATTTTAACATTGAAGATATAATACAACTATTTTGTGATACACAGAGATGTAAAAAGAAATCAAAACCGATAACTTGTATTCTGAGTGATAATACGGATGATATACCGTCTCCCCAAGATTTGGATAAATCCAAAAAGAACCTCGTTATCTTTGATGATTGTGTTAATGAGAGAAACCAAACGGTAATGGACAGCTACTACACAAGAGGGAGACATTCTTCTTGTAATTGTATTTATCTTAGTCAATCGTACTTTCAGCTTCCTCGTCGTTCCATCAGAAACAATGCTAATACTTTTATTTTATTCAAGTTAAATTCAATAGATATAAACAATTTTTGGAGAGACAATTGTTCTACATTATGTAGTAAAAAGGAATTTGGGGATTACATGAAACACACGACTGAAAAATATAAATATATTGTTGTGAAACAAGATGAGATATTAAATGATATTTTTCAATAAATAAATGGATGCGAAAGAAAGAGCAAGAAGATTTAGGGAACATCAAGAGTTGGTTTCAAAAGTTGTAAAACAGCAGGAAGACATAAAGAAGAAACGCAGACAGAAACTAACGGGCGAAGAAGCATTTGAAAGAAAACAAGAGAAATTTTTTAAACCACTTTTAAAAACTTCCCAAGGAAAATGAAAGATGTTTCCACAGTTCCCACAGTAGAATATACTCCTAAAAAACTTCAAATGTTAAAAGATTTCAGTCAAATGACGGAGGAAGAATTAGAGCATTTAGGAGAATTAGAATATGATGATGAAGGTTTATTTCAACAACTGGAAGAGATTAATCGACCCCTGATTATATTGTGAATGCTCTTCAAAACAATGAATATTCAGCGGATTCAAAAACCAAAGCAGGACTCATTCCAACAGAACAATCAGCAATATTTCATCTTGTTCAAGAAAAGGTATTGATATTTAATGATGAATTAAGGTTCTTGGGTTCTGCTCAACCCCCTGTTAAACTAACTCCAAGATTAATGTTTCTTCTAACAAAAGATGGAAGACAAGGTTCAACTGTGAGGGATGAATCAAAGTATATTGATAAACCATTGGATATGGAAAATAATGATGATAGAGTATATATTGATCTGCTGAACACTCTAAATTATAAGGTTATTCTTTCTGGTAAAAGTAGGAAGAATGAGAAGGAGAAACACATTATTCAGGCTTTAAGTATCCTTGGTTCAGGTGTTAGTTTTCTTCCAAATGACCCATCGCAATTAGTTAATAGACTGTTATTGTTGTTAGGCAGTAAGAAGGCTGGAAATAACAATTGTTTTAATGAAGCATCAGCCATTTTAGACCAGTTGATGAACATGAAAATAATTAATAAATATCAATATAAAGACATTTTATCTCATATTAAATAAGATGAGAAGCACAATCCTTAGTTTCAATTTCACAACAAGCGACCACACATCTTCATTCCCATACCCACTACAACTTGACACAACAAAAGAATATGAGGCATCTTTATTGTCCATGGAAACTTATAATACCTTATTTAATATAACCGAGAAAAATGACAAGTTTAGTTATAATCCAGGAAGTGGATACAAAACGATAACAGTCTCACCCGGAGCATATGAGATTTCTCAAATATCTTCCGAAATTGCTCGTCTTATGAAAGAACAGGGTGATGAACCAAAAATATTGTTATAAACATTCAAAAACATACTTCAAAATCAACGATTAAAGTTAAAAATAACTACAAGGTTGATTTCACAATTGATAATTCATTCAGAGAGTTATTGGGTTTCTCCTCAAAAAAGATTGAAACTAATGGGATGTTTTACAGTGATAATGTCATTCAAATATCCTCAGGAATAAATTCAGTGTTAATTCACTGTGATTTGATTGATGGTGCTTATAATGATGGAAAAAAAACAAATACAATATTTTCATTCAGCGCATACTCAACCCCAATTGGTTATAAATTCAATATGGAACCTAAAAATTTGGTTTATCTCCCTGTGTCAGGAAAAACCATACACAGAGTAAATTTTAGGATAACCGACCAAGATAATCGTGTGATTTCTTTTAATGGAGAAGTTATATCTATCAGAATTCACCTACGTGAAGTTTTCCAATAAATAAATACGATGGTTATTGTGAGGAAACACGAGTTGGGAAAATATAAAATAATTACAGGGGATGGGATGTTCCTTTCCCCATACTACAAGGGTGAAGGTATGTATCTTGGTAGAGGATACTATAAACCTAAGAGACAAAGGGGTGTTGGGCATCAATTTAGAGGAGATGGGATAATTGATACTCTCATGGGTATTGGTTCAACTATTCTTAAACATAAAGATCTAATTGGTTCAACTGCTTCTGCTGTGGGAAATGTTGCAGGTGCTGTAAAGAGTATAAAAGATGCCCAGAAGGAATCTCATAAATTACAAGCAATAAAAGAAATTAAGAAAGGCAAAACTCAGTTGTCCCCCAAGAACGACAGAAAATAATTCAAATACTTGGATCAGGGTTTCAAAAGTTTTAACATCTTTTTTTCCTAAATAAATACAAGTATGGAAGCAATTGATAGTATCTATGATTTGGATGATACTATTATTATCTCAAACTCCACTAAAAAGAAGATTACTTCAAGGTAAATGCAATAACTGGAACAGACTGGAATACGAATGGTACAAAAAGTTTTGAAATAAATAATCAACAAACCTATTTGAATCTCTCCGAAAGTTTCTTGTTGTGTAAATTTAAATTCACTAAGGCTGGGAATAACACAAACGCTTACACTTGTAAATGATTTCTTCTGGAAAATGTTTGATAGTGTGCGTTTGTATATTGGAACACAAGAAGTTGAAGCGGTTGATTATGTCTCTGCTGTATCTGAAATGATAAAATTTACACTCTATACATTCAGTGATAGAATGGGAAAGGGGTCTGTCGAAGGTTTTATTCCTGATATGTCAACGGGAACAAACACAGACCCTGGGTATACTCAAAGGAAAGGAATGTATAATGATGATACAAAAGCAGAAAATAGTTTTACTGTGGCAGTTCCTCTTAAAGGTATATTTGGATTTTGTGATCATGATAAAGTTCTGTATGGCCTCAAAATTAGATTTCAACTACAAAGGAATGATAATGAAAATCGATTGCTTTTTGGTGTTGGTAGTGCTTTTGGTGATCAGAATAAATTTGTAATTGAGGAAATGAGTTGGTATATCAGTGAATATACTCCTAATCTTAAAACAGAAGAGATGTTGAATCGAAGACTTAACTCAAAGAAACCACTCAGTGTATCATACCTCAAAAGAAGATGTCAACACGTTAAACTCAATCAAACTACTTACACGTGGAATTTGGGTGTTCTGGAAGGAAAGCCACGATATCTGTGGATCATTTTTAAAAAGCCAGATGGTGATACTGCGACTGATAAGAATAATGCATTGAGTGATAATGCTAAGGTGAAACAACTTCGCGTTTCTCTAGATGGAACATTTTACCCACGAGATAGATTGGAAATTAATTGGGAAAAAATGATTTTGCTGAAGCATACAAGTCTTACCAAAAGGTGTGTGAAAGTAATGGAAATAAAGAACCTATTTTGGATATGACAGCATTTAAAAGTTTGTATACAATCTATGCGTTTGACCTGAGCGCTCAAAAGGAAACTATAAAGTCTAATCGAGTGGATACTTCCCTATACATTGAAAGAGGAGAGAGTGAAGAAGTTGATACATATTGTTTGCTTTTGGAAGAAACAGAATTGCAGATTAATACAGATAATGGTGTGATGATTAGTCTCACATAATTTTTTGTTAAATAAATGAGTGGCAAAGTACCAACTGGGGTATATGTTAATCAAATCAATCTTCATAAACTATCATCTTGTGTTCAAAATCAAAAGCCTTGTACGATTAACGTTAATACAATTCAGAGAAAAGGAGCAGTAAGAATTGATGTTTTTCTCACAAGAGAACAGGTTAAAATCTTGAATGACACTGGCTCACTTAAAATTAAAATGACAAAACCAATGTTGAAAAAATATTCAATAAGAGAGACGAGTGGAGGATTTCTCCCATTTCTAATTCCTTTATTTGCTGGTTTAAGTGCGGTTGGAGCATTGACGGGTGGTATTTCAACAGCGGTGAAAACTGCCAACGAAAGGAAGGCTCAACTCCAGGCTCAAAAGAATTGGAAAGACATAACAAAGAGTTGGAGAAACAAATTAGTGGAAGTGGTGTAATTGTCGATTTTGCTGAAAAACTTGAAGGTCTGCCTGATAAAGCGAGATTGCTAGTTGGAGATATGCTTTCTTCTATAGCACAAGCAGGTGTAAAATTAACGAAAAGAGGTAATGGATTATATCTTTCTAATAAATAAATGAGCATTGATGAGTGGTTGAAAGAATTTGGAAAGAATACAACATCAAATTTACAACTTGTCAAATATTGTAAGAAATTAAAAATTCATAATGTGGTTATTTGTATGAGAGATGAATTAACAAATGTGCCGAAACATACAAAGAATATTATTATGAACTTAGAAGATAATAATGGGAACGGTTCTCATTGGGTTTGTATTTTTAATAGTCAAGACAAATATTATTTTGATAGTTTTGGTCTTCCACCACCTGTTGAAGTCATAAAATTCTTACAGAATGGTGTTTATCAAACATTTCAAGTCCAAGAATTAAATTCCAAGTGTTGTGGCCAATTATGCCTATATGTGTTATTTCAACTCAACAAAAATAAAAAATTTTATGATATTATTTTTAATCTAATATAAATGACTTATGTTGGTAAAGATGGTTCTATCTTTGGTGTATCTCAAGAACTGGATATTGATTTATCAAATTATTACACAAAGGCACAGGCTGAACGACATAAATATAATATAACCAAAAATATTAACATGAAAAATGCTTATAAATTAAAAAATTATCCAAGCCCGACTGACGCGAATGACTTGGTGAGATTAAGCGATTTATCACAATATATATCCTTAAATAAAACAGCCGTGTATTCCAAAGATACAGAAGTGTTGATATTATCTCCAGGTCATACAGAATTCACAGTTCGAATTAAAATAAATTTTTATAAAGAAGGGCGTATCGTTTGTATGAGAATAGAACAATGGGGGTATGATATGAATGATTTAGGGTATAATTGGTCATTTAAAATTAACCTCGAAGACCTGGAACAATTAAATCAGTCTCGTAAGGAAGAATATTATCCACTTGGTATCGAGAATGAGTTTTGTGGGGCTACGATTAGTAAACAACAAATAAAAGAATTTAATAAGGGTAAATATAATAATGGTTTTGCCCTTGTTTATCTCATGAAAACAGAAAAAACAGGATTATATATAATAAGTAAGGAAATACAAAATGATTTAACTATGGGAAGATGGGGAGGTGTTTCGTGCCATAATATTGTTCTAACATATATTTCTAATACATAAATGACAGCAAGAAGGCTTCAAGAAAATTATCATTTCTGTGTCCAAGCATACCTTCAAGAAAAGGGTATTCGGTATTTTAATAAATATGTTCTACAACATAAGAATGAGGTATTTTCAATAAAAGATTGGCATTATGCTGATGTTGATAAACCGACAACTTTAGATTTAATTAGAATGTTAAATAATGAAAAAATTATAAAGTTAAGAAAAGGTAAGGCTCTTTTAGAAATTCAAAAGAAATTTTATTGGTTTCCTGTTGTAAAAAATTATTTTGGATACAGGAATAACAAGAAATCCTGATGAATATATGTATAATATTCTATGGGGTGTAAGCGATTCAAGGATAGTAAGGGATGAGGAAGGAGTTGAAGAAGAGAGGGAAGAGGAGGAAAAGGAGAAGAGGGAGAAGAAAGAGAAGGAGGAAAAAGAGAAGAGAGAGAAGGAGGAGAGGGAGAAGAGAGAGAGGGAGGAAAGAGAGAAGAGAGAGAGGGAGGAGAGAGAGAAGAGAGAGAGGGAGGAGAGGGAGAAGAAAGAGAAGGAGAGGGAGGAGAGGGAGAAGAAAGAGAAGGAGGAGAGGGAGGAAAGAGCGAGACAAAATAAATATCAAAATATGGAAACCAGTGAGATTAAAAAAGATTAGGGGTATTACAGAAAATAACTCAACCCACCGAGGAGGAAAACAAAGAATTGATAAGTCTATTTACAATACTTTCGACAAGACTATTGACATCGAGAAGACAGGTATTTTAATTCAAGTTTTTCATTTTTATTTTTTTCTTAAATAAATGGGGGAGAGAGTGAAGGCATTTCTAAGGATTCTTTATGTTTTAAAAATTAAGATTCAAATGTGCATGTTGGAAACTAAAAGGTTTTTGCACTCTGCAGGAATTTTTCTCATAAATAAATGAGTTATTGTCTCAAATGTAAAAAGAAAACTAATACTAAAAATATTTCATATATTAAAAGTAAAAATAACAGGGTTATACAAAAAGGTATATGTTCGGTGTGTGGTTCAAAAAAATCAATTTATCTCCCAACACAAACTAGGAGGAGATATACAAAAGTTTTTATCAGGAAGTAAATTTACAACTACTGGAATACCAGGGGAATTACATCTTCCAGGGTATTCTTTCTGTGGTCCAGGCACAAACTTGGATAAAAGATTAGATGAGGCAGACAATCCTAAATCCTGGAGTCGGCCTATCAATAGAGTTGATGAAGTGTGCATGAGACACGATATTGATTATGGGAATACCACAACGTTGGAAGAAAAGCATGAAGCCGATAGAGAAATGTTGTATAATTTGTCTCTGATACAAAATCCAACCTTGAGAGAAAAAGTTGATCGGTTCATTGTGAAGAAGATGATCAGTGCTAAATTGAAACTTGGACTTGGAAATTCCAAAACTTATAGGCTCTAATGATGCCATTAAGACTGAAGAGCAATTAGCTGATGAATTACATAAACCAATATTCACAAAGTTTCAGAGAAGGAAAGTTTATTCCAAGGAAGTAGATTATATCTGGTCTGCTGATTTGATTGAACTCAATAATGATAAGGGGTACAAGTATGCTTTAACCGTTATTGATTTGAGGAGTAGATATGCGTGGGTTGTACCATTAAAAACAAAACAGGTAATACTCTTATGTTAGCCTTCCAACAGATATTTAATAAAAGTAAGAGAAAACCTAAAAAATTGTGGACTGATGAGGGTAGGGAGTTTTATAACAAGACATTTATGAATTTTCTAAAAAATAACAGTATTACATTATACAGTACCTTTAATGAAGGGAAGGCAGTTGTTGTTGAACGTTTTAATCGTACCTTAAAAGAGAGACTATATAAAAAATTCACACAACTCGGTTCACAACAATGGTCATCTTTTATTCAAGATATTGTGGATAAGTACAATGACACGATTCACACGTCAACAAATATGAAGCCATCAGAAACATTTACAAAATTAAAATATGAAAAAGAGATTAATGTCAGAAAACCTAAGTTCAAAGTTGGTGATATCGTAAGAATATATAGGTGGAAATCTCATTTTGAAAAAGGTTATACGAAAAGATGGACCAACGAGCTTTTTAAAATTGTTGATGTAATAGATACGGTTCCTTGGACTTATAAGATATATGATTTGGAAGGGGAAGAGATTTTAGGTTCATTTTATTCACAGGAATTACAAAAGACAAAGATAAATTGAAATTTTTGACTCCGCCCCTTTTTGGCTCCACCCACACAAGCCCCCGCCCACACAAGCCCCGCCCACACAAACCCCACACAAACCCCACCACACACCCCCACAAGCTCCAATAAATTGAAATTTTTGCCTCCGCCCCTTCTTGCCTCCGCCCACACACGCCCCTCCCACCGAAGCCCCGCCCACACTAGCCCCACACAAACCCCACACAAGCTCCACACAACCTCCACACAAAAACTCCACACAAGCTCCACACACACAAACCCCACACAAGCTCCACCCATATTCATCATATTCACATAATTAGTGATTAGTTAATTAGTTCCCCACACACACAACGTGTTTATTTAATTAAAAAATTATCCACCCATCCACACAAGCTCCACTCATCCACCCATCCCCCCATCTCTCCACCCATCCATTTATCCACATAAGCCTCATCCACATTCACCCCTCCCACACAAGCTCCACCCACATAAACCCCTGCCCATATAAACCCTGCCCACATAAACCCCTCCCACATAAGCCCTGCCTACACAAGCTCCACACAAAAACTCCACACACATAAACCCCTCCCACACAAGCTCCACCCACATAAACCCCCGCCCACACAAGCCCCACCCACACAAGCCCCACCCACACACACACACCCCGCCCACACAAGCCCCTCCCACACACACCCCACCCACACAAGCCCCGCCCACACAAGCCCCACCCCCTCATCCCCCCTGTGCGCCCCCACCTTTGACCCACCACCTCCCTCATCTCACCCCCACCCTTCCCCACACACACACATGGGGAGGGGAGGGATGGGATGAGGGGGTGATGGGTCATTGGGGGAGCGCACCTATTCCCCCCCACACCCCCCCCCCCCACCCCCCCCCCCCCCCCCCCCGCCCCTTTACATCTCTTTTATTCTTTTCTTGTAATTCAGAATCAAGTAATTGTAAACAAAACAAATATAATTTATTAATATTGAAAATATTAAATATTCATTTGCGAGAATGTACAATCTTTCCCAGCAATCTTCTTCAGATGCCTTGTGATTTCGAAACTCAGACACCATATTCTGTTTTGAAACAAAAAGTGGATAATAATTAGGTTCTATAAAGATAATTACATGGTAATATGAATAAGCCTCGTTGACCACTGAATTAACACACCAGGAGCCTGTCATCCTTTCAAGGTCAATAAAATGAATTCCAGTGTACTGACAAAACCACGTCCAAACTAATGATGCAACCAACATAAGGCGACATTCTAAAGAGAGAGTGATATTAATAATAATTCAGAAATATTTACCTCCAGAAAATCATGTGTTGTACGAGTGATATTAATAATAATTCAGAAATATTTACCTCCAGAAAATCATGTGTTGTACGAGTGATATTAATAATAATTCAGAAATATTTACCTCCAGAAAATCATGTGTTGTACAAGATTGCTTCAACAGCTGATGTTGTGCGATAGTGCTGAAAAAAAAATAATAAGTCAAGGGTATAGATGAAGAGACAGACAGGGAAAGCAACACACACACACACACACACACGCACACACACACATACACACACACATAGACACACACACGTGCCTCACCATTGGTTTAATTCATCTGAGATCAGAGACCAGTCATTATAAATCATTGGCCTCTTCAATAAGAGCAGAGAGAGGTAGGTAGAAAGACAGACAGAGAGAGAGGCACACACACGTGTCTCACCATTGGTTTAATTCCTTCGAGATGAGAGGACGTGATAAGACTTCATGCCACTCATTGAAAATGTCTTTCAATTCTCTTCTAAAATCATTGATCTCTTCAATAAGAGTATTAATTTCATGAACCACGTCGTGATATGTGAACTCAATTTCTTCCAATGCCCTGTCAGGGAAAAAATATATATATATATCAGAATTATCATGATTTAATTAATAATCATTTGCTTCATCGTTCAAAGAGAAAAGCATACACAAACTTACCAACTCTGTAGTGGGCTGTTGGCTTCATCGGAAGAAATATCGTCCATGCCTCAGTTGTAAAAATGAAATCCCGTCTGGCAGAAACTTTGTCTGGCGAACCGCTTATAAAGCAACGATGAGGAAATTGCTTAATCATTGGGTGTGGGCACAGGAAATGACAAGCTTCTCTTAATGATCTCATCTGGCCACCGCCCGAGTTGCAAATCGTTTTTGGACATAAACCACGCCATAAAAGTTTTGATTCAAATGTTTTCAGTTCGTGTTCTGAGATAAAATATAAACACGAGACCTTGTCTCTCAGAATAGTTCCTATTTTTTCACAGCATGACAGTCCAAAACCACTTCCTCATTCACACAGCACGGCCGTGTCAAAATACACTTCCTCATTTTCACGGCATGAACTGAAAACATTTGAAACAAAACTTTTTTTCTGGCATGGTTTATGTACAAAAATGATTTGCAACTCGGGCGGTGGCCAGATGAGATCATTAAGACAAGTTTATCATTTCGTAATGGCACAAAAGGGGTATCTTAAAAAATATAAAGATTCAAATGTTTTGTTTTTCAATATTTTAGATGGGGATTATTGTGCAAAGAAAATTAAACTATTGAAGGAATTTGAGAATGAACAAATGTTTATAGGTTCAATGAGTGAGCTAAACAATATGCATTGGTTATTTGATAAAGAGTGCCCCGAGGCTTAGACGTTTCAGATATTTCTTTAGAATCACCTTTAACAAATCTTTATCTTGTTGTATGGGCTATTTGAATAGAGAGCCCCTAGGTTAAAAGGGGAAATAAAAAAATGACCGTTTTTACAGCCATTTTTCCCTGCTGTGCAGGGGTTTGGCTTTTTCTTGAGGCAATGTTTTATGGCCGGATGCCCTTCCTGACACCAACCCTGGTCGCCTCTTACGACACACAGGGATATGGTACACCTATTCTAACCGGGGCATACACCGGGACCAGTACACTGGCACTCATTTCGCCGACCTCGGAAGGATGGCAGGCTGAGTCAACCCCCTGGTGTTAATTCAGCAGCCAACGGGATTTGAACTCAGGACCCTGGGATCCCAAGCCGCCACCCTAACAACTAAGCCAACACCAGGCTCCAGGTTAAAAGGGGAGACAAATAAATATACCTTGGGCTAAAAAGGGGATTTATTTTTCAGGGGAAAAAAAAGAAAAATTTCATGGCTGAAAATCCCCCATTCATTTACATGGGGAAAAGTGAGCCAGAACCAGTATTCTTTCCCTACTTATATATATACATATATATATATATATATATATATATATATATATATATATATATATATATATATATATATATATCCGAGGTCAATCTAAAAAGTAATGGTACTGACTTCAAAGAAATTTTATTCCAAAAAAATATATTGAAATCACAGCTTGCCCCCTTCAAAGTAGTTTCCCTCCAGTCTCACACACTTGTCCATCCTCTTCTTCCAAGCTTCGATGCACCCCTGGAAGGCTTCTTCTGGAATCCTCCAGAGCTCTGTCGTCATGGCCTTTTTAATGGCCTCCACATCAGGAAATCAGATCCCCTTGATGACCACCTTGAGCTTGGGGAATAAGAAAAAATCACAAGGGGCCAAGTCTGGCAAATACCAGGGTTGCTCCAGAGTTGGCACGTTCCTCTCCGCCAGAAACTGTCGGATGCTCAGGGCACTGTGAGCAGGGGCGTTGTCATGGTGGAGCACCCTGGCGTTGTTCTCCCACAGATGCCTCCTCTTGTCCCAGACTGATCTCATGAGGGGCCAGAGGATCTCCTTGCACATGTATTGATTCACTGTTTGACCCTGTGTTAGAAACTCGAAGTGGACGATGCCCTTGATGTCAAAAAACGCGATGAGCTTCACCTTGACCTTCGACTTCAACATCCTTGCTTTCTTTGGTCTTGGTGATGCCGGACTTTTCCACTGACAACTCTGCCGTTTAGTCTCGGGATCATATTCGAATATCCACGAGTCATCGCCAGTAATGACTCTCCCGAGCAGGTCTGAATCGTCCTCGAGGCGCTCGATAATGTCTTGACAGACAGTGACTCTTTGCTGTTTCTGGTCCTCGGACAACAGCTTGGGGACGATCTTTGCACACACCTTGCGCATTTCGAGATTTTCAGTGATGATGCTCCAGACAGTGTCCTCGTTGATGGAAAGTTCCTCAGCAATCATCCGCACCGTGAGTCGACGATCTGCACACACCATCTCCTTCACACGCTCGATGTTGTCCGCCGTTCTGCTCATTTAAGTTCTTCCAGACCGTGGATAGTCTTCAACCTCCTCCCGTCTCTCTTTGAACCTCTTGTGCCATTCAAGTGCACATGTAAGTGACATTGTTTCTTCCCCGTGGACTTGCTGCAGCATTGCGAAGGATTCGGGAGGTGTTTTGCCAAGCTTGGCAAGAAACTTCAGATTGGCTCTCTGCTCACGACTCATAGCGCGACAACTTAGACTAGACAACGTGTAAAGCACAACCTGTAAAAAAATCACACAATGAGCACAGTCAACCATCACCAATCATATATGTTGCTGGAATGTTGCGAAAGACTGTGACGCAACCCGTTAATTCAAGTTGTGTAAGTGGAGCACACAGCAGGCCCAGTCCCGTTACTTTTTAGACGGACCTCGTATATATATATATGTGTGTGTGTGGGTGTGTGTGTGTGTGTGTGTGTGTGTGTGTGTGTGTGTGTGTGTGTGTGTGTGTGTGTGTGTGTGTGTGTGTGTGTGTGTGTGTGTGCGTGCGTGCGTCCTAGCTTAAGTTAAGATTGTAGAAATTATAACGGGATAACTCTGCTCTGTGTCTTCTTTTGTAAGAATGTTTGCCTTTTGCCACACCCCACAAATTCCTTGCTATCTCCTGCTGTGCATCGAAATAAACCAAATTCACTGCCCCACATACCTTTTCCTCACCATTGTAAATAAATGCTTTGTATAGAAATGTTCCCAGCTCATTTTTGTCTTTTCCTCCATTGGTCCAGCATGGTAAGCACCCGAATTTAGCCGGGACATTATCCCTCAACGATCTGTTTCCCAGCAGTCCCGCTCAGCTACATCTGATCTGGTGAGGTGATCCGGTTTGAGCAAGTGCATACTGAAGGCATGTCCCCCGTTAATTATATCACGTGACCTGTAGGTAAATAGTATTCATTAGACAAAGGACCCTAAGCCACGTGGTGGAGTTAATGGCGTTCACAGTCGATTAGCGACCCACCACATCACAAAGTTATTCGTGTGTGACGGTCTGCGACTCTGGAGAATCTGGTGGGAACCCAAGGTAGTTCACCCCACATGGTTTCGCCCCCCCCCCCCGACGCTGGATCCGCATCAATATACATATGTGTGTGTATATATATATATATATATATATATATATATATATATGTTGTTCGTCTTTCGGCTGCTACCGTTAGGGGTCGCCACAGCGGATCATCCGTTGTGATCCGCATACTAATTTGGCACAGGTTTTACGCCGGATGCCCTTCCTGACGCAACCCTGGTCGCTTCTTATGACACAGGGATAAGGACTGGGTTTCGCCATGATTCCGGGCTGCCCTACACCCTCTCATAGCACGGCCCAGTGCAGAGCTCCCGTCCTCAAGCGATCCTCCAACTAGCCGGATTACAGGCGCATGCCACTACGCACTATGTATATATATATATATATATATATATATATATATATATATATATATATATATATATATATATATATATATATATGTATATATATATATATACACATATACAGATATATACATATATATATATATATATATATATATATATATATATATATATATACAGATATATACATATATATATATATACATACATATATATATATATATATATATATATATATATATATATATATATATATATACAGATATATACATATATATATATATACATACATATATATATATATATATATATATATATATATATATATATATATATATATATATATATATACAGATATATACATATATATATATATACATACATATATATATATATATATATATACATATATATACAGATATATACAGATATATACAGATATATACAGATATATACAGATATATACAGATATATACAGATATATATATATACAGATATATACATATATATACATATATATACATATATATACAGATATATACAGATATATACAGATATATACAGATATATATACAGATATATATCCAGCTATATACAGATATATACAGATATATATATATATGCATATATATATATACATATATATATATACAGATATATACATATATACAGATATATATATATAGATAGATATATATACATATATATATATATGTATATATATAGATTTATATATATATATATATATATATATATATATATATATATATATATATACAGTAATCCGCCGCTATATCGCGGTTCACCTATCACACCCCCAGTTCACCGCGGGTTTTCCCTTGGAACCTAACTATTTTTTTCTGCGGATTCCCCCGTTACATCGCGGTAATAATATATAAAATATAAATTATTTAAGCAATAAATTATAACGCGTGGTGCTCGATCAGTCACACAACGCATGAGACAAAGTTTCGCTTGTGAACTTCGAATATTTTCTACGTTTTTTCTCCAAGCCCTACGATGCTGCCCAAACGCCCTGCACCTTCTAAGGCTTCTGGCAAGGAACCGAAGCGCCAGAGGAATGTCCTGACGCTCCAGGAGAAGGTTAAGGTGTTCGATATGCTTCGGGAAGGAAAAAGGTTTGCTGCGGTTGGACGAGCACTGCCAAACTGACCAGACCAGACGAGTCGATCTCCAGCACCGCGAACCCGATCACTGCCAAGGCGACCAGGCCAGACGAGTCGATCTCCGGCACCTCGAACCCGATCACTGCCAAGCCAACCAGACCAGACGAGTCGATTTTTTTGGGAGGCATCCATTCATCGCGGATTTTCACTTCTCGCGGGGGGGGGGGGGTTGGAACGTAACCCCCGCGATAAACGGGGGATGACTGTATACATATGTATATATATAAGTATATATATATATATATATATATATATATATATATATATATATATATATATATATATACACACAGCTCTGGAAAAAAATAAGAGACCACTCCAAATTTTGTTTTTAATCAGCATCTCCACATGTATGGCAGCCATTCCATTCCAGTGTCTGTTGAATTCCAACACAGGCACAGCTCATTCTACTTAGTGAGGTACTGATTAGGTGATCATCTGAACCGAATCTTATTTAACAAGGAAAAGTATAAAAACCACTGCTGTGGTTATCACTATCCTCTTGCAATAGGACCAGCTGGATGGCAAAAACAGTGCTAGTAGTACCTCAAAAGTAATTGGAATAAAAAAAAAACCATTGACCATGCCAAAAGAGTTGAAAAGAAAAGTTTTGAGTGAGGAAAAGAAGGGTTAAAGGACTGGGTTTGGCCATGGGGTAAAGGTAAAGATTTTCGAGATTTCGAGAGGTAAAGATTACTCGGGGTTGCACAGCCAGAAATGTGTTGGATACAATATGTTTGATTTGTACTTCAAACCTTCATGATGATTGCCCTTTCCAGGGCATCCTGATATAGACTGGACATTTGTCCGGACCAATCTTCTGATCTTTTGTCGTGTTTAGAAACTTGTGCACGTATCTCTTAACTATATGCTCAGGATCACCATTCTCACCGTGTATATTCATGATTTTGTCAATTTCAGCAGGAAGATTACAATGCGAACAAATCCTCTGTGCTCTGTTAACCAGGATATTAATGGAGGCAATTTTGTTTCTTGTGGAGCTGTCGGAGTCCCACCGAGTATACTGCCCTGTGAAAGTGGGCTTCCGGAAGACGGATGTAGTGAAACCAAGGTTGGATCAATCAACCAACACGTCCAAAAACGGTAATGTGTTTGACGATTCCAGCTCCGTGGTAAACTTCAGCGCTGGATGGAGAGTGTTGAGCCATGCCTGGAAATTGTCACATGCCGTCCGAGACTCAAACAAAGCAAAAATGTCATCAACATACCGATAGTATACGATGGGGGAATCAACACCTTGCCAACCAGTCAGTTTCTGCATTTCGTCATAGCCTCCAAAGATATTTGCAAGAGCTGGGCCTAATGGAGAACCCATGGCCACACCATCCGATTGAACATACATGATGTTGTTAAAACCAACCAGTGACATCATTACGGTTGAACCAATCAGTGTCTACCTTATTGAGACCTGCATATAAAGCACGCGCCTTCACTTTCTCCATATATATATATATATATATATATATATATATATATATATATATATATATATATATATATATATATACACATATATATATACATATATATACATATATATATATATATATATACACTGAAATACATACAAATTTGAAAAAACACATTTTCCATATATATGTAAATTTAGATATATGTATATACAGATGGATATATATATATATATATATATATATATATATATATATATATGTATCTATGTATGTATACATGTGTATATATATATATATATATATATATATATATATATATATATGTATATACTGTATGTATATATATATATATATATATATATATGTATATACTGCATGTGTATATACATATATGTCGATGTATATGTGTATAGAAATATATATACGTATATATATATATATATATATATATATATATATATATATATATATATATATATATATATATATATATATATATATATATATATATATATATATATATATACATATATATATAAATATGTAAAAAAAAAAAATATATATATATATATGTATACATTCTCCTCCCAATATCCCAATGTCATTCTGCCTTATTGAGTGACCTTCAGACTGACTGATTGAATGACCTTTTTCATACACATTTTCCACCAATGAATGAGATTTTGAATACCTGAATAATAATGTTTCACCCTTGTGTATGACCATTCATGAAACTCTTGAGTTCTGTGTCATTTTGAAAGTGAAGACATGTTATCATGCTTCTAAGTGGTCCAAAAATATGAGTCAGAAGTGACCGAGTCAGGATTGTATCAGTAATGAACTAGAATGGCACTCGGTAAAGCTGATCCCACTCCAAGGCTGGACAGTTTAAGTTTTGAATCCCATTGATAAGCTTGTTCTGGACCAGGACCTGAACCAAAATCGAATCGGATTACTCACTAAGTTTTATCATAACTCATCCACAACTTTTTGAAATATCATGAGATACTGTATATAGTTTTTGTCCACATCTCTCATTGGTGAAGAATCACTTAAAAAATTAAAAACTTCTTGTACCCGCATCTGGATTCAGATCTCCATCAAAATCGAATCAATTCGTCCTTGTCACACACCTAACCTGTTCACCAGGTTTCGTCTGAATCCTTCAATAACCTTTTGAGATATCTTGCTATATATCATTGGCCGTTGGAAATAAATGGCCACCCGGGAATGACGTTCAATGAGTGAAATCACCATCCCGGAAAATGACAATCTTTCCGATGTAATCAGGAGGATGGTCTATTTTCATGGAAATGTAAGTGAATTGATTTTCAACAAATCTAAAATATATACAGAGAAACACTGAAATTTGCTTGATTAATGGATACTACCACATATCTTCTATCAGCACCAGTACTGTGCAAGCCTTTTCACCATGCTGTTTAATTAACCTATTTTCCCCCATAGAACATCAAAAATATCATCTTTACTAATCTCTCATCATGTATTTATTTTGAAAGTTAATTCGAGGAATATGAATTTGCTATCGGTAAATGCCAAGTGAACAGTGAAGTCGTACTGGCTCCAAAGAGATAAGCAAACAATGATGAAGGTCGAGTCAATTAAGGAGGAGTTAAAGAGTTAAGGAATTGAAGGAGGACAAGGTTGCATTATTTGCAAATTGCCATTAATTTGTTTTACAAATAATAATGCCACTGCGTTTTGTAACTCGAATCTTAAAACTTGCTAGAAATTCTTGTGCACAATAGTTTGATGCACAATAGGCTCCATATAACCATGCCATCTTTTCACCTTGTACACACTCAGGTGTGGGTGTTAAGGATCTCACTTGTCAACTGAAAAATGATTATCGTGACATCACCTGTTCTGGTACAGCATCATAGCTTTGGGCACTCGGGATCTGTGGATATCATTTTCTGAATATCTCCATTACTATATCAAATTATTCTGTGAGAAAAAATAACTCTCCAAAAATATGTGATGGGATTTTAATCAGATTTCTGTCAAACTTCATGAAATATCATCACTGGAGTATTTTGGAAGGATTTTTCATGAACTCTGCCACCGAAGGTGGTCGGAGGTAAATATTTTCACCCCCATTTGTCTGTTTGTCTGTGGGAAAGATATCTCAAAAAGTTGTGGACAGATTCAGACAAAACTTGGTGCACAGGTCTATCTCCATTGGGCATAGTCCGGATATAATACAAGTGACAAAGACTAATTCATTCGATTTTATTGAATATCTGGAGCCGCATCAGGATATGAGGATTTTTAATTTTATTTTTATTTTTACAATCTACTGTACTGTGCCAAACAATATACTGTGTAGCATGATATTTTAAAAAGTCATGGACAGATTTCGATGAAACTTTATGCACAGGTTGGGTATGTGATGAGGATGAATTGATGAGGTTTTGTTAAAGAGCCGGATCCGGATAGGAGGATTTTTAAAGTGATTCTTCACAATTGAGAGATCTGACCAACGACATATATATATATATATATATATATATATATATATATATATATATATATATATATATATATATATATATATTACAATATTTCAATGGATTGTGGATGGATTTGGACAAAACTTGGTGGATGAGTTGGGGAGGTGACAAGAACAAGCTGATTAGATTTTGGTTCAGGTCCAGATCCAGATCCAGCTTATCAGTGGGAAACAAAACGTAAACTGTTCAACCTGGTAGAGGCATGTGCTCTACCGAGTGCCATCTTATATATTATTTCCGAGTTTGTGGTTTCGTGTTGCGCTATCTTCGACTTTGTTCTGCGCTCGAGTAACGTGATATTCGGCTTACATTATCTCAAAGATCATATGAGGTGCATGGTGCAAAAAAAAGTAAATAAAATGGTTCTGAAACAGTAAAATCGTATTCCACTTACTGCATTAAAGTAAAATTACTACTGATACTCTGCATCAGTTCCTTTCTCAAACACACCCACCCCAACATGTCGCGCAGGGCGTGTGTTATGCTAGTTCTAGATAATTTTGCTGTTCTCATTTAATTTGATAAAACCACACTTTCTTATTTTCTTCTTTTTTAATCACACTATGCCAGGTTTCTTTATAACGTAATCACAGGCAGTTTTAGGACAACATATACTAAGAGGCCTGCTTGGAAAACCACAATTCCCTCAATGGCCACAGCTGGCAGTGCTTTGGATGGCTGGTAAGCTCAGTTCAAAGGTTTATTTCTTCGCTTTCTAAGTTTTCTTTCCTTCTTGTTATAAATCAGGATGCTGTACAATACATCAATCGATCTTATATACCCACATGTATCCATATTTTACCATCAAAACAGCCGACACGAAATATTCAAACCGTGCAGAAATGTTGAATTATTTATAATTGCACATAATTTCTTATTCCTTTGGGAGTGTTCTTGTAAAATCAAGGATTTGAGTTCACGATGCATTTCCATGTGTAAATCAGGCTGTGATATAAACAAGCAGAGCTGGTTGTGTCTGTGGACATTGAGGTGTCTCTACATAAAGGTACAGATAGAAGCTTGTTCAATGAGTTCAAACATGTCTTGTAATGTTATCTTAAAGTAACTGAAATATAATGTGATAATGCAAGCCTGTTTAAGCAGGAAGCTCTTTGAGTTTACTTGTATGACATCATAAAGGGGGTAGGTAGTCTTGGAAAGTTATTTTTTTTACCGAAAGTTAAGCCTTTAAGAAAAAAAATCAGTCAAAGGTTGCCCAGTCAGTAGGACTTCTCAAACTGTACTTTCTCGTCACTACTTTTTGTTATTTTAAAGACAGTCGGCCTGCAAGTGTCAGACAAATACTTCGCAAGAGAGATATGGAACATTTTGTTGGACAGCCTTAACTAATGTGGCCAATTTCAATCACACGTTAAATGTTTCTTTCTATGAAGATAATTATAGACACTTATACGTCTCACATATAACCAGATAAAAATTTTGCAAAGGGGATATTTAACCTCCAGCAGACATGTATTTAAGTCCTACAGGATGGCTCAGGGGTGGAGTACTTACCTTTGAACTGTCTGTAGTCTGGATTTGATTCCTCATCCTACTCTGTTGTTGGATTGGTGCATAGTAGGCATTGCTTTGCATCACAATGCATGCTGTCCCTTGGATATATATATATATATATATATATATATATATATATATATATATATATATATATATATATTAATCTGGACATCCTGTCTTCCAGCATTAGTTGGTGGACGTTAAAGATCACAATGTGTCTTTCGATGAAGATCAGGCGAGATAGTACCAGCACGCTGGACAAATTTTTTTTCTCTCTCTGCAAGTGGAAGAGCAATTGCAACTCATGGAAGAGCAAGGTTAGTTTACAGTGGAGTAGCGGAGTACCAATTGGGCACAACCAGCAAGGGAATAACAAACAGGAAAGGAAGAAAGAAAGAGTGGGAGGAAACACTGAAACCAGCCAGGAAGATCGTTGCGTTAGGAAGGGATTACTTCAGCGCTGGATGGAGAGTGTTGAGCCATGCCTGGAAATTGTCATGCCTGCGTTAACGGGGGAATGAAGATCATGGGTCAGGATGGGGGATGACAAGAGGTAGCAGTGCACTGCCTGCTTGAAGACCTGGAGGGAAGAGTGGGAAAGAACGGCCTCTGGAAGGCGAAGAAGTGGGGAACAAAGGAGTTGAGGTGTGCAGTCAGCCTGCATTTTGGAACTTTAACCAAAAGGGAGTTACTGGAAGAATGCATGCATCCTGGAGTGGCTGGGAATGGTTAGATGACTGAGCAGAGCAGAGGAAGCAATATTGGAGAAGAGGCATTAAAAATAGAGACCATGAACCTGTCTGCGATGTGAAAGCAACAGTTCTTGTGCTTCAGCCTCATCGCAGGAGATTCCAATAATGTTTAGAGCTTTAGAATCCACATAATCCAGGAGAGATGGATACGATTATGGGTGCCAGCCCATAGGGGAGGTACTGGGTGCCAGGTACTCCAATGATCTATGAATAGAGGCCTTGTAGACTGTGAGTAGCTCTGATTTTTTGAGGAAAGACTTGGATCTGCAAAGGATGCTCTGTCTGCAGCTGGCTTTGGAGGCCTGCTTTTCTATATTGTTGGCCCAAGAGAGGTCATGGCTGATGGTGAGACCTAGAAATTCAAGAGAATGAATCACTTCAAGTAGCTGACCATGGCAATAGACAGGTGGGTTAGTTGATGATCCTTCTAAAGTGACAGGGTGAAACAGTGAGATTTTCCAGGAGTTAAAGACAAAACCAGCATCTAAATCAGTTCCAGATTCACAGAGAGTGATGCAGCTTCAGTCTACGAGAGAGATGGGATACCGTACGGCACAATGTGGACTCGTCTGCAAAATGTAAGAGAGGGTTTTCCAGAACATTGAAGAGGTTAAAAAAAAAAAAATATATATATATATATATATATATTTGAGGAACAAGACTTTGGAGACAACACACTGCCTTGGAGGAACTGTAGCCTCCACAGGGAGAGGGGAGGAGAGGTTTCCATTGATGGTAACCTGTCGACTGCATGAGTACGAGTAGAGGAGGTCAGAAATCCAGGAAAGAAAGCCGCTTTGAATGCCACAGGCAGAGAGCTTGGTCAGCAAATTTCAAATTCCTGCCATTGCTTGGCCCAGCAAGGAGATGGGAACGATCGCGTATATTTGCCGATAGAAATGCCAACTTTGTGCCCTGATAATCTTACAGGTAAGAGGATGGATTGGCTATGTCTCTGGAATGTTTTAATGCTTTTGCTCCACCATGTCACAACGTCTGCCACCAAGAACCCCAGTCTGTCTGTTTGTTTGTCTGTGAAAAGGATATCTCAAAATGTTGTGGATGAATTTGGACAAAATTTGGTGGAGATGTTGGGTGTGAGATGAGGAAGAATTTATTCAATTTTTGTGAAGATCCGAATCTGGATCCGAGGATTGTAAAAAAATTTTAGGTGATTCTTCACCATTGAGAGATAGGGCCAAAAATGATACACAGTATGATATCTAAAAACATTGTGGATGAGCTATGACAAAACGAGGTGGATGAGTTGGGTAGGTGACAAGAACAAGCTGATTCAATTTTGGTTCAGGTCTGAATCCAGATCCGACCCATCAGTGGGATACAAAATGTAAACTGTTCAGCCTGGTGGAGGGATACACTCCACCGAGCGCCGATCTCATTTTTCCTGGTGTTATATTGGTGCATGGATGCTACCAACTTTGGCATATACCACAAGTTGTTATACAATAGATGCGCTGACACAAATATAGGGTGTTCAAAAAGAAACAACCCATGCATATATTATGTCGTAGATCACAGCTCAGTTGTGTTTCTTTTTGAACATCTTGTACAATGTGTTCTTTCCAAGTCTGCTGTGATCACTATAAATTGTGGACGAAATGGTCACTTTCAAGGCTTGCAGTCCAAGCTTAGCTTGAGACGCCAATCAAAACGACTATCACACCTTCATGCTTTACACGCTGTTTATCTGTCTTATACAAAGAACATCCATTCATATAAGACGTCGTACCTAAATGGGATTGTGCAATTGCTTTTTTTTATGGGGGAAAAAAACTCATGCGATGAAAATGTGGAACATATCACTGACTTTGCATCTTTACATTCTTGATTGCTGCACATCACAGCATGACATGTAGGAGAGGAGGAGATTGGGACCATACTCTGTGCTGAGCATTGGTGCTGCCTAAGCCGTCTCCTTGTCTATTGGGCGCAATCCTGGACGGATTGCCACTCCGACACAGGATACCAGCATGCTGGCACTCATTTTGCCGACCTCGGAAGGAATACAGATCGAGTTAACCCCACCTGGTATTAATTCAACAGCTGAGTGGAATTTGAACTCAGGACCCTCGGATCCAAAGCCCACCACCCTAACCATTAAGCCAACACCAGGTATTCACATGCAGGTATATGTGTGTGTATATATATATATTTGTATTTGTATGATTATGTATATGTATGTGTATGTATATATATGTATGTATATATGTATATATATATATATTTATATATATATATATGTATATAGATAAATATATATATATATATATATATATATATGTATATAGATAAATATATATGTATATGTATGTATATGTATATATATGTATGTATAAATGTATAATATATGTATATATATATATCTATATATATATATATATATATATATACATATGTATGTATAAATGTATAATATATGTATATATATATATATATATATGTATAAATGTATAATATATGTATATATATATATATATATATATATATATATATATATATATATATATATATGTATGTACATGTATATATATATATATATATATATATATATATATATATATATATATATATATATATATATGTATGTATATGCATATGTATATATATATATATATATATATATATATATATATATATATATATATATATATATC
>NC_140972.1:56546223-56686223 GCF_056783735.1 Eptatretus burgeri | reverse complement strand
TGTGTGTGTGTGTGTGTGTGTGTGTGTGTGTGTGTGTGTGTGTGTGTGTGTGCGTGCGTGTGTGTTATATATATATATATATATATATATATATATATATATATATATATATATATATATATATATATATATATATATATATATATATACATTACACTTCATGGCCAAAAGTATGTAGACACGCTCGTCCAACATCTCATTCCAAAATCATGGGTACTAATATGGAATTGGTCCCCCTTTGCTGCTATAAGAGCCTCCACTCTTCTGGAAAGACTTTCCACGAGATGTTGGAACATTGCTGTGGGGATTTGCTTCCATTCAGCTACAAGAACATTTGTGAAGTCGGGCACTGATGTTAGGCGATTAGGTCTGGCTCGTAGTCGGCGATCCAATTCATCCCAAAGGTGTTCGATGTGGTTGAGGTCAGAGCCTCTGCAGGCCAGTCAAGTTCTTCCACACCGATCTCGACAAACCAATTCTGGATGGACCTTACTTTGTGCATGGGGCATTTTCATGCTGAAACAGGAAAGGGCCTTCCCAAAACTGTTGCCACAATGTTGGAAGCACAGAATCATCAAGAATGTCATTGTATGCTGTTAGTCATTTTTCTGTTAGTCATTTTGTATGCTGTCATTTTTCCCTAGTTTTTTATGTTTCAAGATCAGCAATAAAGGTGGGGAACACATCCCTAAAACAACAAACAAGCAAATGTAAAGATTTCCCTTCACTGGAACTAAGAGGCCGAGTCCAAACCATGAAAAACAGCCCCACACCATTATTCCTCCTCCACCAAACTTTGCAGTTGGCACTATGCATTTGGGCAGGTAGCATTCTCCCGGCATACGCCAAACCCAGATTCGTCCGTCAGACTGCTAGATGGTGAAGCGTGATTCATCACTCCAGAGAACACGTTCCACTGCTTGTTCAATGAGTTCAATAGCATTCAATGAGTTCAATGGCGGTGAGCTTTACATCACTCCAGCCGACACTTGGCATTGCGCATGGTGATCTTAGGTTTGTATGCGGCTGCTCGGCCATGGAAAGCCATTTCATGAAGCTGTTGACGAACAGAGCTTGTGCTGACGTTGCTTACAGAGACAGTTTGGAACTTAGTAGTGAGTGTTGCAACCGGCAACAGATGATTTTTCCACATTACGCTCTTCACCACTCAGCGGTCCCGTTCTGTGAGCTTGTGTGGCCTACCACTTCACGACTGAGCTGTTGTTCCTCCTCCACGTTTCCATGACACAATAACAACACTTACAGTTGACCGGGCAGTTATAGCAGGGCAGAAATTTGACGAACTGACTTGTTGGGAAGGTGGCATCCTCTAACTGTACCATGTTGAAAGTCATTGAGCTTTTCAGTATGGCCCATTCTACTGCCAATGTTTGTCTTTGGAGATTGCATGTCTGTGTGCTTGATTTTCTACACCTGTCAGCAATAGGTGCGGCTAAAATAACCAAACCCACTAATTCGAAGAGGAGTCCACATACTTTTGGATATGTAATGTATATATCTATATATATATATAGATATATACATTACATATCCAAAAGTATATATATATAATCTATATATATATATATATATCATCTATATATATATATAAGCCTGGTGTTGGCGCAGTGGTAAGGGCAGTGGCTTGGGACCCAAGAGGTCCTGAGTTCAAGCCCCGTTGGGACACTGAATTAATATATGTATGTATATGTATACATATATATATATATATATATATATAATGTGTATATATATAAATATATATATATATATATATATATATATATCTATATATATATATATATATATATATATATATATATATATATATATATCTATATATATATGAATATATATAAACCAAGTCGAAAACACCAGGGGGTTGACTCAGCCTGCCATCCTTCCGAGGTCGGCGAAATGAGCACCAGTTGTACTGGGCCCGGTGTATGCCCCGGTTAGAATAGGTGTACCATATCCCTGTGTGTCGTAAGAGGCGACCAGGGTTGCGTCAGGAAGGGCATCCGGCGTAAAAACCTATGCCAAATCATTATGCGGACAACAAAACGAATTTCCATACCGGATCGGTCGAGGCCCGGGTTACCAACGACCGCCACCGGTACCGGTGGTCAGCAGGGTACCAGTGGAAATTGTGCTACTGCTGGGCGAAGGAGGAGAAGGAGACGGGGAAGGCGAGTCCGGAGGCAGTGGGAGAGGGGGAAGGGTAGAAGTGTGGAGGTGAGAGTTGGAACTCTGAATGTTGGGACGATGACTGGCAAAGGGCGAGAGTTGGCTGATATGATGGAGAGAAGAAAGGTGGACATACTGTGTGTACAAGAGACCAAGTGGATGGGGAGTAAGGCGAGGAGCATTGGAGGTGGTTTCAAACTGTTCTACCATGGTGTGGATGGGAGGAGAAATGGTGTCGGGATAATCCTGAAGGAAGATCATGTCAAGAGGGTATTGGAGGTGAGGAGGGTGTCTGACCGAGTGATGAGTGTGAAGTTGGAAATTGAAGGGGTGATGATGAATGTCATCAGTGCATATGCCCCACATATGGGGTGTGAGATGGAATATAAAGAAGATTTCTGGAGTGAGTTAGATGAAGTGGTGGAGAGTGTATCCAAGGATGAAAGAGTGGTGATTGGAGCAGATTTCAATGGACATGTTGGGGAAGGGAATAAAGAGGATGAGGAGGTGATGGGGAGGTACGGTCTCAACAAGAGAAATGTGGAAGGGCAAATGGTGGTAGAGTTTGCAAAAAGAATGGAAATGGCAGTGGTAAACACGTATTTCAAGAAGAAGGAGGAACACAGGGTGACATACAAGAGTGGAGGAAAGTGCACACAGGTGGATTACATCTTAAGTAGGAGATGCAACCTGAAAGAGATTAGTGACTGTAAGGTTGTGGCAGGGGAGAGTGTAGCTCGACAGCATCGATTGGTGGTCTGTAGGATGACTTTAGAGGTGAGGTTGAGGAAGAGAGTGAGGGCTGAACCAAGGACCAGATGGTGGAAGCTGAAGGAGGAAGACTGTTGCGTGAAATTTAGGGAGGAGGTGAGACAGGCGTTGGATGGTGGTAAAGATGGGTGGGATGATTGGGCAACGACAGCAGAAGTTGTGAGGGAGATAGCTAGGAAGGTACTTGGTGTGACATCTGGACAGAGGAAGGAAGATAAGGAGACTTGGTGGTGGAATGAGGAAGTACAGGAAAGTATAAGGAAGAAGGGGTTGGCTAAAAAGAAGTGGGATAGTCAGAGAGATGAAGAAAGTCGGCAGGAGTACAAGGAGTGGCGTCGAAAAGCAAAAGAGAGGTGGCTAAGGCCAAGGAAAAGGCATATGACGAGCTGTATGAGAAGTTGGATACAAAAGAAGGGGAAAAGGATTTGTACCGATTGGCAAGACAGAGGGACCGAGCTGGGAAGGATGTGCTGCAGGTTCGGGTGATAAAGGACGCAAATGGGAATGTGCTGACGAGCGAGGAGAGTGTGTTGAGAAGGTGGATGGAGTACTTTGAGGAGCTGATGAATGAAGAAAATGAGAGAGAGAGAAGGTTGGAAGAGGTGGAGATAGTGAATCTGGAAGTGGGGTGGATCAGTAAGGATGAAGTGAGGACTGCTATGAAGAAGATGAAAAGTGGAAAGGCGGTTGGCCCAGATGGAATACCAGTGGAGGCATGGAAGTGCTTAGGAGAGATGGCAGTGGGGTTGTTAACCAGATTGTTTAATAAAGTCTTGGAAAGTGAGAGGATGCCGGAGGAGTGGAGATTAAGTGTACTGATTCCGATTTTCAAGAATAAGGGTGATGTGCAGAGCTGTGGAAATTACAGAGGGATAAAGTTGTTAAGCCACACCATGAAGTTGTGGGAAAGAGTAGTGGAAGCTCGGTTGAGAGGAGAGGTGACGATTCTGTGAGCAGCAATATGGGTTTATGCCAGGAAAGAGCACCACTGATGCGATGTTTGCTTTGAGGATGTTGATGGAGAAGTATAGGGAAGGCCAGAAAGAGTTACATTGTGTGTTTGTGGATTTAGAGAAAGCTTATGATAGGGTGCCAAGAGAGAGTTGTGGCATTGTATGAGGAAGTCGGGAGTGGTGGAGAAGTATGTGAGGATCGTGCAGGATATGTATGAGGACAGTGTGACAGCGGTGAGGTGTGCGGTAGGAATGACGGACCGGTTTAAGGTTAAAGTGGGATTGCACCAAGGATCGACTCTGAGCCCTTTCCTGTTTGCAATGGTGATGGACAGGTTGACGGACGAGATCAGACTGAGTCTCATGGACCATGATGTCTGCGGATGACATCATGATCTGTAGGGAGAGTAGGGAGCAGGCTGAATCGAGCCTTGAGAGGTGGAGGTACGCACTGGAGAGAAGGGGAATGTTAGTCAGTAGGAGAAAGACGGAGTACATGTGCGTAAATGAGAGGGAGGGTGGTGGTATGGTGCGGTTGCAAGGAGTTGAGGTGGGGAAGGTGGATTGGTTTAAATACTTGGGATCAACTGTCCAAAGTAACGGAGAGTGTGGGAGAGAAGTGAAAAGAGAGTGCAGGCAGGATGGAGTGGGTGGAGAAGAGTTGCAGGAGTGATTTGTGACAGAAGGGTAGCTGCAAGAGTGAAGGGGAAAGTATACAAGACGGTAGTGAGACCAGCTATGTTGTATGGTTTGGAGGCGGTGGCGCTAACAAAAAGACAGGAAGCAGAGCTGGAGGTGGCAGAGTTAAAGATGCTGCGATTCTCGTTGGGAGTGACGAGGATGGATAGGATAAGAAATGAGTGTATTAGAGGGACAGCGCAGGTAGGACGGTTTGGAGACAAAGTGAGAGAGGCGAGATTGCGATGGTTTGGACATGTGCACAGGAGGGAAACGGAGTATATCGGGAGAAGGATGTTGAAGATGGAGCCGCCAGGCAGGAGGAGAAGAGGAAGGCCAAAGAAGAGGTTCATGGATGCGGTGAGGGCGGACATGCGGGTGGTTGGAGTGTCAATGGAAGATGTGGAGGATAGAGCAAAATGGAGACAGTTGGTCCGCTGTGGCGATACTAGCGGGAGCAAGCCGAAAGAGGAAGAAGAAGATATCTATATATATATATATATATATATATATATATATATATATATATATATATATATATATATACATTACATGTATATATATATATATATATATATATATATATATATATATATATATATACATTACATGTATATATATATATACATTACATGTGTATATATATATATATATATATATATATATATATACACATTACATGTATATATCTATATACAGGGTGAGTCAGAAGTAGCGCCCGATTTCTGTCAGTTGATTGTTTGTTTGCCATTCGTACTACAGTGTACAAGAAGGTAGAAATAAATGAATGACATGTTTATTTAACCATTTATTCAAGAAAAAATTATTACGGAACTGTACCAAGCTGTTTTGCTTGCAATTTTCAAAGTGCCCTCCCTCGTGATCGATGCACAATTGCAGCCGAGCAGGCACAGAGCGACACACACATCTGTGGAGTTCCATATCAATTTCCTCAAACTTTGCAGTGATTTGAGCCTTCAATTCCTGAATGGTACGAGGTTTTTCACGATAAACAAGGTCTTTCATGAGACCCCAAAAAAAGAAATCTGGAGGTTTAAGGTCTGGGGAGCGTGCCGGCCACTCGATCGGACCACGGCGGCCGATCCACTTTCTGGGAGAGTTTTCATCAAGCCACTGACGAACATAACGTCCATAATGAGGTGGAGCTCCATCATGCTGGAAATAACAGTCCTGATCTTGTACCCTAGGCCAAAAGATTTGCAGCATATCCAGGTGACATTTCTTTCTGCATTTTAATTTCTGCAGTGACAGATCCCTCAAAGAAAAAGGGTCCAATTATCCCTAATGGAGATATGGCTGCCCAAACTGTCACACCAGGTAAATTTACCTCCTTCTGAACTGTCACTCTTGGGTTATTCGCAGCCCAGTAGACACAATTTTGTCTGTTGATTGTGCCATTAAGCTTAAAACATACCTCATCTGACCACCAGATGTTGTCTAGCATTGTGTCCTCTTCGTAAAGTTTAGCTAAGAACTCTTCAAAAAATTGAAGACGGTGGTCGTCATCTCCATCATGACGGACATGCAGTAAGCGTGGAATGTAAGGTTTCCATTTTTTCTGGTGAAGGATATGGATAACACTTGATTGGCTCACTTCCAACTCTGCAGATAAACGGCGAGTTGACTTTTGCGGACTTTGTTCCAGTTTTTTTGATGGCTTCTTCAGCCTTAGCTACATTCGTTGTCATTTTCAGACGACCGGACTTCTTTGCAGTGGCTACCGACCCTGTTGCTTCAAATTTCTCGACAATGAGGTGGGTTAATATCGAATTCCTGTGCCAAATGGCGTGCCGCCATCGTTGGTTGTTCATTACATTTGTAGTAATGTTTCACGGCCGCAATGCGTTGATTCATTGAAAGGTAATTCATGGTTCAATTTGGTGCAAATTCAGTAACTTTCCAAACTCGCAGCAATAACCTGCAAAACAAAATGTAAAATAAATAAATGACGAAAATTAATAATCTAAAAGACAATTATTAACAACATGACTTCCCAGAAAGAATCTGACAGCAGAAAAGAAACAGGAATCGGGCGCTACTTTTGACTCACCCTGTATAGATATATATATGTATATGTATATATTGTTATGGTTGTGGGGGTAGATGGAAGAAGTTAAGAGGGAATATAGCATTGTGTGGAGTTGCTTGGCCCGTGGACATGTAGGAGGCATCTCGATGTAACTAAGTAGGGAACCGGTGAGCTTCAGTGTTACATGTCACCACACGAGGGGGTGGTGTCGTGTTAATTAACTAGGGTTTAAGAATAAGCTTCCCCAGTATGTAATCGCCTATCTGTGATTTTTCCCTCGTTTTTATGTTCCAAGATCGGCAATAAAGGTGGGGAACACATCCCTAAAACAACAAACAAGCAAATGTGCCGAACAGGCACAAAGCCCCATCTTCAAAGGGTTACAACAGGCGAAGTTCTGCCCCCGAGGCTTTTGATTGATGGGCGTGAAGCTAGCCGAGCAGGCAGAAGTCACACCTTCCCGGGTTTCATGCGAGCAGGCCACGCTACAGAGGTAAAGGAGATATAGGGTGATCGGGAGGAAGGTTGGCTTGCGCTTGCAAATTTTGAGAGGGTGTGGGTGCATCATACTAAATAGGACAAGAGATCGGCAGAGCACACGCACAAAGTCAGTGTGAGGAAAGCACGAGTCAAAGGTGGAAGTTCAGGGTGAGTGCACGCAGAAGCAAGACGCAAGCTTTTGGCTCTTGGTTGAGTCGTGAGAAATGGACCCAGAGCCTCGTGTATGTTATAGCGAGTCGGTGAGGACGATCGATGCACAAAACAGTTGCACTGGCACTCTGAGCCTTAGTGTTGAGTGCCGCTCGTGGATTGTCTGGCGTACGTTTGTCCTGCTATGAGAGAAGTGACGGCACCATTTTGCGCACATATGCACATGCTGGTAGAAGCGCCTCAATTCCAAGTTCAACAAAGACGAGCTCTGGGCCAAGCTAAGTACAAGAATAAAAGGAGGGATTTTCTTTTCTTTTATTTCGTTTTTCCCTTTGTCTGTATTTGAGTCTGCGTGAAGAGGCACCTCGACTTTAGAACATATTTACTTCATTATTTTATCATTACCTATTGAATTATTGTCCTTCGTAAATATTTGTTTATTTTCATTAGAATGTGTTCATTTAAAGAAACTGCATCTGTGTATTTGTCATGGGGTTCGAGTATAAACCCCACTTGTGCTGTCCTGGTGCAGCACCCCTGTGCAGTGCTCCTTCGCCCCCCCCCCCACCATTGTTCCCCATGCCCTTCGAGCCCGTGTTATAATTTCCGAGGATCAACGTTTCCGCCTCCTATTAATCAAAAACCGCTCAGCCATCCGGGGGCTGGCGGTGTTAACCGCCCTTCACCACAATTTGGGTCGGGGCTTAACCTGGGCCACCACCTGCGTGACAATATAGATAGATAGATAGATAGATAGATAGATAGATAGATAGACAATATTATATTGATGTGGTTATGGAAAAGACCCCCCCCATATGCATTTAGAGACATGCAGGATTTTCCCCAGACTGATAGTTCTTTAGTTTATGTGAGATAGAATTCCCACCTTTCATGTTGAGGGATTTTGGGAGGAATATGCATCGTTAGTGAGAATGTTTGGTTTTTCTCTTCTCCCTCCATCTATTGATCCATCTTTGGATCCCTCTATGGCTTCACCTTCCCATCCATCGGCGATCCCTCACCATGTTCACCTTTCGGGCTCGTGGCTCCTCGTGCCCCATCAATCCTGCAATTTTCCATTCAAACCTCTCCCTCCCTCCTTTTCCATTCGACATCACAGATTACCCCCTGTCATAAGTCCACATGTCATGCATCACCATTGCTTCAACACAAAGGACCACAATTACTGTTCAACTCATGCAAAGAATTCTTAAGCTGTGCTTGAACATTTTGAAAGTAAATGGAATCATGATTTTAATTCATGCAAAAACCCCATTTGCACACATTGGAGGTAATTATTAGCCCTGCAGTGATCTCTTTGTTCTTTTGTTTACTTATAAAACAACACATTTAGAGCTGCAGGATCATTAATTAACCTGCAGCTTTTGCAGCTTATGTCATGTGTATGTCATGGGTTCAGCATCAGCATGTGCGTTCCTGAAACAACATTTTATTTGCTCGACCTCCATGGCGAGAGGAGATATAAAGAGTGTGATCATGTGCTCCATGGAACAACAAAAGATTAGCTTGATCTGTGAGGCATGGGGACATTGAAGCAGCCTTTCTGAGCATCTCAATCTACTCGGCATCTTGATCTACCGAGTGTTCGACTTACCAGGTGTTCGACCTACCGAGTGTTCAATCCACCGAGCATTTTGATCTACAGAGAGCTTGATCAACTGAGCATTTGATCTGCCAGGTGTTTGATCTTCCAGGCATTTGATCGACTAGGCATTCAATCCACCGAGCATCTTGATCTACAGAGCATTCAACCCATCGAGCATCTTGATCTACTGAGTGTTTGATCTACTGAGCGCTTGATCTACCGAGCATCTCGATCTACCAAGCATTTTGATCTACCAGGCTTTTGATTCATCAAGGTTTCCTTTCCACGAGTCATTTGGCAAAGTCTGCATTCATGTTTGCCTGTTTGGACCATGAGAGCCACCATGGGGAAGCTTACATGAGTCTGCACGCGGTATAAGCTTGCACGCATCTGAGTAAGGTGGGAAGAAGTCGTACCCACGCTCTGTTCTACATCTTATCTACTTTTATTTCTCTCCACATTTCTCTGGTTGTGATTCTGATTGGTGCCAAGTCTCGTGTGTAGATAATTAAGTAAGATTGTGGAAGAGGCTCATTTGTGTCAAGAGAACAAGTTATGCTCAGTGTCTCTATTCTATTTGCTGTACATACATGCAATACAAATTTCCCCTATTGTATACGTGTAGTACCCTCACAAACACCTTGCATATGTGCTTTGCCATTCTTTGTGAATAAAACCTTCACTGTGTATAGTTGTCACACAAATTTCCCCCGTATCACACCTCAAAAATTAAACCCTACATGTTTTGTTTTCTTTCAACCTGTCTTTTCCCTATTGGTTGTACACGGTCCACACCAGCGATTGCCGGGAATTTTTATCTCAACTTTTTTGCCCCATTAAATAGCCAGTGCTGCACACACTGTCCCGCTTGGCAATAATCCGAGTGTGCTGAAGATGCGAGCATCGGTTAGGCCTAAATTACATTTGCTCTACGGCGAGGATACGGCGGCCGTACGCCCTCTGAATTGACAGAAACGTGCGGTGGCCGCAGAGTTTCTGAGGTGGCCTTAGGGTGGCCCTATGCCGTTTGCCTATATTTTACAGGCCGTAAGGTTGCCGTGGAATTATAACGCGGAGTTATAACTTTTTTCATTTCTACGTTCGCCGTAGCAATTCGACAAGCCGAAAAAAAAAACTGGTTAAAAAAAAAATTCACCCATTCGTTACCGTCCGTCTGGCCGCACGTTCGCCTTAGGGCCCCCCTGTGGTTCCCCTGCGGTCGCCTTGCGGGCACCTTGCGTCTGCCGTGAAAATTCTATGGCCGCCGCAGGAACGCCCTAAGGTCACCGTGCGACATCAAATCAAAGACCGTACGGCAACCCCACGTTTTCGGTCTCCACGATTTATAAATACGCCGTGCAGCTCCCCGAAAAATAAAAACATATGTGACTGCTACATTGTATGACCGTGGAAATACTGTGGCCGCCGTATAATTGCTAGTGGCCGTAGATTTTGGAGACCCCACGGCCGCCATGGCAAATGTGACCTAGGCCTTAGTTGAGCCACATGACCCCCAGGTAAATGGTGTTAGAAGGAGGAACACTGTGAGATTTGGCCGTCTGATTGATATTCGTGGTTGCTTAACAACCTGCTGGGCTGTGGAGTTTTCATCGGCACGTTGGCCTGCAGGACCAGAGGCTGGGAGGAGTTCAAGGACTTTCCCTTCTTGGTGAACCCTGAACCCTGGGCCGTAACAACATATATATTTGAGTGTGTGCAGATATATATATATATATATATATAGATATATATATATATATATATATATATATATATATATGTGTATGTAGGTGTGCATGCAAGTTGCTGTTGTTGACTGCCATCTCCACATGTGGGTGGTTTTCAGGAGATAGAACAGAGACCTACCTGGTTTTGAAGTATCCACATCGAGTGTGTGTGCGTGTGTGTCAGAGTATGTGTGGTGTAAGTACCACAAAGCATTATGATTGAAATTGCACGCCATATGACTGGATATTATATGGAATTTCCATGGGTTCCTGCTAGTTTACAAGAATCACTTATTGGTATTAATGCACAGGACACCAATCAGGAGAGAAAGTTCAATTAAGCATAAGGAAAGTAATTTTAGAAAGCAAATTCAAAATATCAGTCATGACAGCCAGGCAACAAGGACAACTGAGAGGTAATGTACTTGCCTTTACATTGTCTCGTCTGAGTTTGACTCCCAACCCAAAAATAATCATCCTGGTGCTTCACAAGTAAGGCATTGCATCAGTGAATAAGCCAACCGTCATACAGGAGAGTCGACCAGCATTGGTTAGTGGATATTAAATATCCCATGATGTCTTTCGAAAAGAGCAGGCTATTACATGTTAGTATCCTTGGTCGAATTCCAAATATCTTCCCAAACCAATACCACCCTGTGGCCCCAGGGAGCGAGGCGAGATTGGTGACCTGTCCAGAGTTGGTTCTCTGCCGCAGAAACAACTTCGCAGAAATAATGTTCTGGATACAGTTTGATCATGGCTCCTGGAAAAAAAATTGTATCGATGAGGGTCGACACTTCATGTTGTATCAAGTGATTTTTTTCATTTCAACTCTCGTAGACTGACAAAAAGTTAACGCAGACATTCCGTTGCCACAGAGAAGGCCTTGATAGCAAAAACCAAAAAAAAAAAAAGAATCGTTTTACTTTGCAAACACTGCGGCACTTCAGAGCCCGAAAACATTACTTCAAGACCCACGAGATGCTGAGATTTCCTGCTGACAATTGTGTGCCGAAGAGTTGCATCAGTGATGGGAAAAAATGTACCCTCTGGGGTACTCCGTATCTTGCTGTCGAGCCATGTGCTGGAACACATGTTTACATTCCCTCAAGAGCACTGCAGTGTAAGTGAAAACAAATTGAACATAAGGGGTTGTACTTGACCAGCCTCTCTCTTTTTAAATTTTTTTTGTAGGATACGCTTGAAATGACCACATACATCTCCCATGCAATTTAATAGTGGCTGACTGTGCCTTTCACTGCATCTAACCTCTGTAAACAGACGTGTGAACATGGACCGAGAGAGTTCTGGACCGGACGTGGACCAAACCCGCCGAGAGGATGTGTGTGTAAAGGCAGCACTGACTCACGGGAGGAGTACTGCGATGTGTATTGAAAGAAGAAAGGCAAACGAGTTGAACTATTACGGGTATAGAAAGCAGATGATTGGGCCATGTGCATGCTGCATTTATCATGCATGATGGGGTCTCCCCCAGACAAAAACATGTGCATGCATCACAATGGGAAGATTGCTGAGTGGAATTCCGGGGGTACTCCTTTCCCTGCTTGTCAGGCACAAGTGTGACTTCACACTTCTCATTCCGAACATCTGGTCGATGGAATCCAGTTGAATCCAGGTGGCGGTCTGTTGCTGGGTGGCTCAGTTGAAACCAAACCCACCCCAGGCTACAAGGAACATCCCTGCGTCAAATCCCCAGATTTTTCAATCGGATCTGATGGTTGCCTCTGATGGGTTGCCCACCTTCGTGTATATACACACACACCACAATCCTAATTAAATGCTCATCCTGAACGTGTGTATGTTTGCATGTATGCATATATAAACATATATATATATATATATATATATATATATATATATATATATATATATATATATATATATATACATTTATATATACAATTATATATACATGTATATATACATTGTTGCATTTTGCCCATGACGTATTGTATGTATGTATATTTATTTAATTGTATATATATATATATATATATATATATATATATATATATATATATATATATATATATATATATATATATATATATATATATATATATATATATATATATATATATATATATATATATATATATATATATATATGTATTAATATATATATAGTCTGGTGTTGGCGTAGTGGTTAGGGTAGCGGCTTGGGATACAAAAGGTCCTGAGTTCAAGCCCCGTTGGCTGCTTGAATTAATACACACCAGGAGGTTGACTCAGCCTGTCATCCTTCCGAGGTCGGGGAAGTGAATACCAGTGTACTGGGTCCGGTATATGCCCCGGTTAGAATAGGTGTACCATATCCCTGTGTAGTAAGAGGCGACCAGGGTTGCGTAAGGAAGGGCATCCGGCGTAAAACATGTGCCAAATCACTATGCGGATCATACGGATGATACGCTATAGCGACCCCGAACGGGAGCAGCCGAAAGAAGATATATATATATATATATATATATATATATATATATATATATATATATATATATATATATATATATATATATATATATATATATATATATACACCCCTGGCTGAGTCATACCCCATAATTGAAAAATGGTAGGTGCTGCTTCCATGTTTGATGTTTATGTATTAGCATATATATGTATATATGTATATCTTCCTATCGAGTGCAGCCTTTGGCTGCTGGTTGCATCATTGGTTGGGACGCGACTATGTCGCTGATGCAGTGTCCCCCTTACCAGTACACTGGTGCTCATTTTTGCCGACCTTGGAAGGATGACAGGCTGAGTCAACCTCCTGGTGTATTTTTCAACGGCCAACGGGAATTGAACTCAGGTCCAAAGGATCCCAAGCCGCCACCCTAACCACGAAGCCAACACCAGGCTTTTTATGTATATGTATATATGTGTATATATATATATATATATATATATATATATATATATATATATATATATATATATATATATATATATATATATATATATATATATATATATATATATATATATACACATATATACATATATACATATATATATATATATATATATATATATATATATATATATATATATATGACCGTTTTTACAGCCATTTTTCCCTGCTGTGCAGGGGTTGGGCTTTTTCTTGAGGCAATGTTTTTATGGCCGGATGACCTTCCTGACGCCAACCCTGGTCGCCTCTTACGACACACAGGGATATGGTACACCTATTCTAACCGGGGCATACACCCGGACCAGTACACTGGTACTCATTTCGCCGACCTCGGAAGGATGACAGGCTGAGTCAACCCCCTGGTGTTAATTCAGCAGTCAACGGGGCTTGAACTCAGGACCTTGGGATCCCGAGCCGCCACCCTAACCATGAAGCCAACACCAGGCTATATATGTATATATATATATATATATATATATATATATATATATATATATGCATATGTATATATATGCATATGTATATTGTGTGTGTATATATATATATATATATATATATATATATATATATATATATATATATATATATATATATATATATATATATATATGCATACATGTGTATATATATGCATACATGTGTGTATATATATATATATATATATATATATATATATATATATATATATATATATATATATATATATATATATATATATATGGCGACATATATTTATGGCCGAGACAGGTGCTGGCGACAGAGGGGACACGCATGCACACATTTCAGGACGTTTTCACTTCACGGACAACGACTCTCTGGTGAGCGAGACGACTCTTCTTCCTCCCCCCCCCTCCCCGAATGATCTGCTGGGTACCCTTATCTGTGTTTAGCTGTAATTAAGTCAACCCCTGATATGCATCTGCTCTCTGTTTTTCCTGGCATTTTGATTGATTTTGCCAAAGTAATTATTAATTTTGATTGCTTTGAAATTGATTCATTTATTTACCACAGAAAATAAAGTTAATTTTATTTATTTATTTTATTATTAATAAATCATTTGTTGACTTCCAACCTGTCCGTGTTTGTCCTTTCCTTCCATTGGTCTAGTATTGTCCGAACCTAGATAGACTGGGAGGTAATTACCACAGATTTGACCAAAAATAGTCGGCACGCAGCAGCGGTTAAAACGCTCGGCCGCCCGAATTAAAACCTAATCGAGATAACATTGGTGCTTTGCCGAGGGTGCGCTCCCCGCTCAGGTAACCACATGACCTCTAATTAAACAGAACAATTAGAAGGTGGACACTGGAGCTCATGGTTAACTGGGTTGTGTCCGTGGTTCTAAAACAACCCACCGCACCACATCGTTAATTTTGAGTGGTGGCCCCAAGTCCGGCTCTTCTGAGGACAACCGGGGATTAATCCCCTTGAGTGACAAGCTGGTGTCTCGGTATCCTTGGCCGCAACAATATACGAGGTATGTTGAACAAGTATCCAACCCTAATTTTTCGTGCGTAAACAAATGAAGCTCGGGAGGCATGGTTTGGTGCACGTATGGAGGCGACCCTAATCCGTATGCGTGAATATTTTCCCGCCTGCAGAAGCTGTCAGTCGCCGACAGACCGCCGATGAGTGAGGACGTGTAAGTGAGAGCTGTCGGATTTTCGTTTTTGACAAAATGACGGATCACTGTGGTCTCATCGCCGGTGATCAGTGTGTTGAAGAAGTTGGGATCGCTGTTCACAGTCTCCAGCATGTCCTGTGCAATCTCCAAATGGAGTTGCTTCTGCTCGATCGTTAGCAGCTTTGGCAGGAACTTCGCTGAGATTCTCCTTAAGCCCAAATCCTCAGTCACAATGGAATGAACGGATCCAATGCTGACGCCTGCCTCGTCTGCAAGTTCTCTGATCGTGATTTGACGATCCTGCATCAGCAGGGTCCTCACTTGGTCAATGACGATCTCATTTCGGGATGTTGAGGGCCTACCAGAACGTGCTTCACTTTCCACTGATGTGTGACCATCTTTGAAGCGGTTGTACCACTCTTTTATCTGTGTGGTGCCCATTGCTTCGTTCCCGAAGGCCTGTTGAATCTTGCAGATCGTTTCCACTTGGGAATCGCCAAGCTTTACACAAAATTTGATGCAGTAGCGTTGTTCAAGTTTTTCCGTCATTTTGTCAAAAACGAAAATCCGACGGCTCTCACTTACACTTCCTCACTCATCGGCGGTCTGTCGGCGACTGACAGCTTCTGCAGGCGGGAAAATATTCACGCATACGGATTAGGTTCGCCTCCATATGTGCACCAAAACACGCCTCCCTAGCTTCTTTGTTTACGCACTAAAAATTAAGATTGGATACTTTTTGAACACACCATATATATATATATATATATATATATATATATATATATATATATATATATATATATATATATATATATATATATATATATATATATATATATATATACACACCCATTGCAGCTGCTTTCCAGTGTCTCCGGCTTCTGGATGAACTTGCATTTCAGTACTTATATGACATGGGCATTAGGCATACCTTTACATGAATTACATGGATATTAGTGGACAATGAGCAAAACAATATGCACAATATATGGGATTTGAATGCATGGATCGGCTTAGAATGAAATGGTCCAGCATTGCGGAATACCTTTTTTCATTTTTTATGGATGATCTAAGGCTCGCAATGGAGCACTTCATTTCGAAGCTTCCCTAGCTACTCTCTTCTCATCTCAAATGGATTGGAATTTTCCATGTTTGGTCTTATTTTTTATCATGCTATGGTAAACTATTGTTGACCAGACTTGGTGGTGTAATGGTTAGACTTTAGAGCATCCACTCTGAGTTTGAAAGGATGCTCGTTCTAAACCCTGGCTGAGTCATACCCCATATTTTTTTTTTTTTTTTTTTTTTGTATACCTTGGTCGAGGCTCGTATGAGAGCAAACACATAACTCACAGCAAGGAGGCATGAGACAAGAGGGGCGGGAGTGGAAGGGACAAAACAGTGGGGAACAGACACATTAGGTGAACTGTGGAAGGGAGAGGGATGGGGATGGGATGGGGATGGGACGGGGAACATGGCGAAGAGAAGATGGACATTACAGGGACTTTCAGGAAGGAAAGCAGGAGAAATGAAGGAAGTGGGCTTGGGTGGATTATCGGGGGTAGAAAAGATCGAGGATTTCGATGGGGGAAGATAAAAGGTGGTGGTGAACAGCTGTTTTGAAAGCCTGGAGGGAAAAATGGGAAAGAATAGAGTGAGGAAGTTTATTCCAAAGGCGGGAAAAAAGAGGAATGAAAGAGTGAAGATGAGTAGTGATTCGTGATTTTGGTAGATTTACCAGAAGGGGGTTGTTGGCGGACCTTGAGCGCCCTGTGGAAATGTGGTGGGGACAAATCGCAGAGAGAGCAGGGGGGGCAAGGCTGGAGAGGAGTCGGTAGAAGACAGAAAGACCACCGACCAACCTGCGGTGATTGAGTGAGAGGCCCAAAGACTCAGCTTCATTGCGGGAGATGCCGATGATCTTAAATGCCCTGGTTTCGACAGCGTTAAGCCGAGAAAGGTGGGAGGCAGGAGCACCAGCCCAGAGGGGAGAGCAGTACTCCATCAGGCTACGGACAAAAGCTTTGTAAGTGGTCAGGAGCTCAAGAGGGCCGAGGAAGGACTTGGCACGACGGAGGATTCCCAGTCGGCGACTGGCTTTTGAGGCGAGGTTGGAAATGTGACTTTCCCAGGAAAGGTCATGGCAGATAGTGAGACCTAGAAGCTTGAAAGAAAAGACTTCTTCCAGAGGATTGTTGAGAAAGTGGATGGGGGGGTTGTAAACGGTCCTTTCGAAGAGACATAGTGAGAGTGTGAGATTTGTCTGGATTGAAAGACATGTTCCACATGTTGGACCAGTTTGTGATTTTATCCAGATCTGCAGTGAGCGAAGAAGCTGCTGCTTGCCGGTCTGAGGGATGACAGATGGTACGGCAGAGGGTGGAGTCGTCGGCAAAGAGAAATAGAGGATTTTCCAGAGAGTCCGAGAGATCATTGATAAAAACCAGAAAAAGAACAGGGCCCAGAACGCTACCTTGAGGAACTCCAGCCTGCACAGGAAGAGGGGATGAAAGAACTCCATTTAGGGCCACACGTTGACTGCGCCAGGAGAGGAAGTCTGCGAGCCATGATTGGAGATGGCCTTGAATACCATGGGAAGAGAGTTTGGTGAGTAGGGCAGGGTGCCAGACTGTGTCAAAAGCACGTGATATGTCCAGGGATACGGCTCGGATTTCCTGTCTGGCATTGAGGACCTCCATCCATTGATGGGAGAGCAGAAGCAGCATATCCAGGGTAGAGTGACCTGGTCTGAAACCAAATTGATGATTGGAAATCAAGCCATTGGAGAAGAGGAAGGATTTCATATCTTTGGCGATGATGGATTCCATCACCTTGCTGATGATTGGGAGAAGGCTGATTGGTCTGTAGTTATAGGGATCTGTTTTTGCACCTTTTTTATGCAGGGCAGTGATGTTAGCAGATTTCCAAGCAGATGGCAGATGACCTTGGGCAAATGAGAGGGTGAATAGAACAGAGAGAGGGTGAGCAAGAGCAGAAGAGCAGGCTTTGAGGACACGTGGGCTGATGCCGTCTGGACCGGTTGCAGAATCTGACTCGAGGTTTGAAAGCAAGCTCTCCACCTTGTCAGGAGAAAAGGATACAGAGTCCAGGGACAGTTGGGTGCGACTGGGTAAAGTGGGTAGAGATAGTGATGGGTTTAGGACACAAGATTTAGCTGCAAACACCGAGTTTAGACAAATGAAAATCCATTGAAAAATGGTAGGTGCTGCTTCCATGTTTGATGCTTAGCATTTAAGTAAGACAGATCATGGACAAACAACCATTGGTTGGCAACCATAACACAGACTTAGATGGACCTAATGGTTTCCTCTTCAATTGAAGTTCCTTGTGAGGGAACTCATTATTATTACTTTTTTTACAATATCTGAAGCTGGGCATGTATTCGACAATATTACTCAGCATTTGGTGACCATAGTTACGACAACTGGTCAAAAATTACAATGCTTTTCCCGAAGACCCCACCTGAATGCAGTCATGGTAAATGCAACATTGCTATTTCTCACTCAGCTACTTTTATAGCCAAGAGACCTCACCCTGTTGGGCTCGTTCAATTTTGCTGTTGTGCCCAAGACAGTGGGTCTTTCTTCACCACATTTTCTGCCTTAAAGGAAAATACTTTCTGTGTTCTATCCTCAGCGTAAGTTTTATAGAAAACGCTTGTGGAGAGCTTCCAACTCAAGATCAGGTCTATACAATAGACGATCAAGAGAAGACAGGAGTCATTTTTGCATCTGTAAATTGAGATGAGTTTCAGCTCCATGCATAGTGGCCCTTTCATTTATGACTGGAGCACAAATTGAATCAAAAGTTTCACTTGGCAGTTCCCGGGAGAGGGAGGGTAATTCATTCCTTTGCTGCTGAACTGAAGTGACAAGGAAATGCAGCGCTGCCCTTTGTCTCAATGTGTTCGCACCTTTAGCGCAGCGTGCTGGCAGGCGAGGACTTGGTGCTGTGACAACATGACAGGCTGAGGGCTAATCAGACTTTCTCTTTTCTTACTCCTTACCCTCCTCCTGCCATGAAGCAGGCTGCTACCCACCCCAAACAAGTGCACATTCACACCCCTCCTTCCCGCCCTCCCGCAATTAACCTCCAGTCTCGGTTGGACCGCAGAGGATTTTGAAACGGCCCTTTGGCACGTTGTGGCGGGTATATAACGTTACTTGTATGCATGTTTGGCACGCCAGCAGCACGGGCTTCTGTCCAAGTCTAATTACCTCAAAGACACTCAAATGTAATATTGTGTATAATAAAGACAAACAGTTGTCAAAAAAAAAACACAAAGCAGCTTGCATGAATCCTCACCTCCCGATGGAGGGACAGATGCTCGTCTCCCAATGGAGGAAGATTGTAGATGGGGTTGATGCGGTGATAAAGTTGACTTTCAGTTTGATTTGATGGAAAATTAGGGGCACATGGGGGCTGAAAGGCTTGATAACACGATTGTATTCATCACAGGGAAAACTATGTAGGATGAGTGGGTCCTGAATTTATGAAAAAAGTTCCATTCATATTTGTCCAGTGAAAAGACCCCTAAAGGCATAGAAAAGGGTCTGAGGGTCTAAAGGGGTCTAATAAGTGCAAAGGGTCAAAGAGGTCTAAAGAGTGTTTAAAGTGTCTTAAAAGAAATAAAATGGTCTTGAAAGAACTTTTAAAAAGGTATAAATGGGTCTACATGTCAAAGGGGTATAAAGGGTGTAAAGGGTCTATCGGAGTTTAAAAGGTCATAAGGGGTCTAAAAGGTACATTCCAATTATAGTTAGGGTCTAACTACAATTAGAGTTAGAGTCCAAAAAAGTCGAAATAAAAGGATATAAATGTCTGAAGAGTCTTAAAAGGTCTAAAAAGGATCTTAAAAGGTCTAAGGAGTTTAAAGGGGTATGTCAAAAGGCTCAATGGGGTCTAAAGGGTAAAAGGACTAACAGAGACTTAAAAAAGACTAAAATGACTGTCCCGTCTCTGCCCCGTCACCAACTCTGTCCTCCCTTCCCCTTCCTTTCCGGTTCTTCAATGCAAGAGGGCATTGATTACATCAAGAGGTTAAAATTTAACCAAAAGCTAAAATATACGATTATAATCAAATTAATTGAAAAGGTTAAATTAAGAAGCATTAATCGGTGAATAATAAATAATGACGAAACCCTCGTTTTTTAGCTCCTCTACGATGAAGTCAGTCAAGATGAGCTATTAAAGCTATAACAATGTTCTTCAGTCAGTCCCCTTCGGAAATGGTCCATGAACATTTTTTCATTGTTTTCCCTACTAATCCAGTCGGTTTGAACCGCAGCTTTATGATTAATGACGACGATGTGCAAAACGAATGGAGCCCTTTTTAAATTTACATTTCCATCCAGGTGGTGAGATAATTAGCTAATTAACTCAAAATATAACCTGTTTTTGTGTATCTATCACATGTTGCGAGATTCCGGCATCTCACGATATTGTGAATTAAGTAAAAAAAAAAAAAACGATGTTTCGTCATTATTATATTTTAAGCTCTTAATCCCTCTTAATTTAACCTCTTTCCCTCAGCAATAACCATTCCCCTATCCAAAGGATAGGAGCAGAGTTATTGCTGTGGTCAGGTTTGTTTCTCCAATTCGTGGCCCCAATTTGTAATGGTAGCACAGAGTTTGTTAGACAGCTGGGAGTACAAAACTACCATTTAAGAAATAATGCATATATAAATATGTATATGTGGAGAAATATATATTGTTGTAAACATTTCTATGTATATCTATATATATACATATATATATATATGTATACATATATATGTATATACATGTATATATGTATGTATGTATGTATATATATATATATATATATATATATATATATATATATATATATATATATATATATATATATATATTTTGTGACGGGCTGGGGTCGGCCGCCAACCGGCCGCACTGAACGGAGCCGCAAGTCGAGTCGGCCAGACCGATCGCCCGGAATATAGATCGCCACCCGGATAAGTCCGAGTCGACGGGTCCTTGTACAAGAACCGAAATACGCCAATGGGCAGATCACGTGGGGTAGGGTCGATTGCCAATCTTCAATATACCTAAATACCCACGTGATCCAACTACCGGGGTATTCCACCCTCGATGGAACTCTTGCGGAACAAACCACCGAGGCGAGCCTGTCCCATGCGCGATTCCGAGCGGCTTAATCACAGAGAACCGTCGGTCCAAATATCCCCCTTTTACGGCAAACCAACGGCTTTCTAACTCCCAACACACGAAATGTTCAGTCAATGAAAGAATCGACGCGACGAGCTGAAAACATTTAACAATTGGGGTATTTATTAATAATAATGGGGAACTAGGGAAACACGTAAGAACAGAACTATTCCGACTATACGAAATGCAATGCAAAGATTTACAGCACACAAAGCACTTCACAATTTCCTACATATGAGACGGGCCCACGGACACACGTACATACACACACACACACACACACACACACACACACACACACACACACACACACACACACACACACACACACACAATAAATGGTGGCTGAGGCCTTTAATAACGAGCTCCAGCTCGGAGGACAGGTGAGCTGAAACCAAGAGCCTATCTCGAACCGCTCCACCTCGTGTGGTCTTCAAGTTGTTCGGACCCGGACTCCAGCGAGAGCGAGCTGGATCCAATCGCCGTGAGCCGCGATCCCTCCCGAGCTCCCACGAATCCTCCCGCGCTTCTCAATACATGCCGGTGAGACGAGGCGCCGATCCTTCCCGTCGATGCGCCGATCCTTCCCGTCGATGCGCCGATCCTTCCCGTCGATGCGCCGCTTCCCCCAAGGAACCACCTCCAAGAAGAGGCCGATGAGTCACACCAAGCTGGGAACCAAACGGAGAACAAACTGCTCCATGAACCAAAAAGAAGAAGAAGCCAACATTCGCAGCTCCAGCCGAGCAACCGGCTCGACTCTTCCAAAACAAAGCAGCTCTTCAAGAAGTCTACTGAGCCAAGCAGAAGCAGAAGGCCCACTGAACCACCAAAGCAAAAAGCCTCCAAAAAGCCTCCTCCCGAGCCAGGCCGCAGCCAAAGCTCACTGAGCCAGCCGAAGCAAAAAGCTTCCGAAGGCCTCAACCCGAACCCAAGCCAAACAGGACCTGAAGGTCTGCTGAACGACTTCTCTCTGCCAAAGCAAAAAGCTTACTCATCAAGAACAAAGAAAGGATCTCGTCCTTATCCTTCTCCGCCCCCCCCTCCCCGGCACCCGGCGTGACTCATGCCCTCGTGATCCCCCGCTCAACCACGGGTGGGAGGGAGTTGTTGACATCATGAATCACGGGACGGCAGGGTTCTTCTTCCTCTTCGCGGAAGAGGGGGAGGGACGTCTCCATTGTTTCGTTCCCTATTAAATCGATCCGCAGCGCATCTAATCGATTTCTGAACATTTAAACAATGGAAGGTGAGCTATCGAGGGAACAAGCACTTATCAATATAGCTGACTAAAGGAACCTGTATGTTGTGTGCAATCGAATTCCAAATTCGTAACAACATATATCCATATATATTTATATATATATATATATATATATATATATATATATATATATATGTATGTATATATGTATGCATATATGTATGCATATATATACATATGTATAAATATATATATATATGTATAAATATATGTATAAATATGTATATATATATATGTATATAAAGATGGGTGGGATGATTGGGCAACGACAGCAGAAGTTGTGAGGGAGATAGCTGGGAAGGTACTTGGTGTAACATCTGGACAGAGAAAGGAAGATAAGGAGACTTGGTGGTGGAATGAGGAAGTACAGGAAAGTATAAGGAAGAAGGGGTTGGTGAAAAAGAAGTGGGATAGTCAGAGAGATGAAGAAAGTAGGCAGGAGTACAAGGAGTTGCGGCGAAAGGCAAAAAGAGAGGTGGCAAAGGCCAAGGAAAAGGCATATGACGAGCTGTATGAGAAGTTGGATACAAAAGAAGGGGAAAAGGATTTATACCGAATGGCAAGACAGAGGGACCGAGCTGGGAAGGATGTGCTGCAGGTTAGGGTGATAAAGGATGCAATGAGAATGTGCTGACGAGCGAGGAGAGTATGTTGAGAAGTGGATGGAGTACTTTGAGGAGCTGATGAATGAAGAAAATGAGAGAGAGAAGGTTGGAATAGGTGGAGATAGTGAATCTGGAAGTGGGGTGGATCAGTAAGGATGAAGTGAGGACTGCTATGAAGAGGATGAAGAGTGGAAAGGCGGTTGGCCCAGATGGTATACCAGTGGAGGCATGGAAGTGCTTCGGAGAGATGGCAGTGGGGTTGTTAACCAGATTGTTTAATAAAGTCTTGGAAAGTGAGAGGATGCCGGAGGAGTGGAGATTAAGTGTACTGGTTCCGATTTAGAAGAATAAGGGTGATGTGCAGAGCTGTGGAAATTACAGAGGGATAAAGTTGTGGGAAAGAATAGTGGAAGCTCGGTTGAGAGGAGAGGTGACGATCTGTGAGCAGCAATATGGGTTTATGCCAGTAAAGAGCACCACTGATGTGATGTTTGCTTTGAGAATGTTGATGGAGAAGTATAGGGAAGGCCAGAAGGAGTTACATTGTGTGTTTGCGGATTTAGAGAAAGCTTATGATAGGGTGCCAAGAGAGGAGTTGTGGCATTGTATGAGGAAGTCGGGAGTGGTGGAGAAGTATGTGAGGATCGTGCAGAATATGTATGAGGACAGTGTGACAGCGGTGAAGTGTGCGGTAGGAATGACGGACCGGTTTAAGGTTAAAGTGGGATTGCACCAAGGATCGACTCTGAGCCCTTTCCTGTTTGCAATGGTGATGGACAGATTGATGGACGAGATCAGACTGGAGTCTCCATGGACTATGATGTTCGCAGATGACATCATGATCTGTAGGGAGAGTAGGGAGCAGGCTGAGGCAAGCCACGAGAGGTGGAGGTACGCACTGGAGAGAAGGGGAATGATAGTCAGTCGGAGTAAGACGGAGAACATGTGCGTAAATGAGAGGGAGGGTGGTGGTATGGTGTGGTTGCAAGGAGTTGAGGTGGGGAAGGTGGATGGGTTTAAATACTTGGGATCAACTGTCCAAAGTAACGGAGAGTGTGGTAGATAAGTGAAAAAGAGAGTGCAGGCAGGATGGAGTGGGTGGAGAAGAGTTGCAGGAGTGATTTGTGACAGAAGGGTAGCTGCAAGAGTGAAGGGGAAAGTATATAAGACGGTAGTGAGACCAGCTATGTTGTATGGTTTGGAGGTGGTGGCACTAACAATAAGACAAGAAGCGGAGCTGGAGGTGGCAGAGTTAAAGATGCTACGATTCTCGTTGGGAGTGACGAGGATGGAAAGGATAAGGAAGGAGTATATTAGAGGGACAGCGCAGGTAGGACGGTTTGGAGACAAAGTGAGAGAGGCAAGTTTGAGATGGTTTGGACATGTGCACAGGAGGGAAGCGGAGTATATCGGGAGAAGGATGTTGAAGATGGAGCCACCAGGCAGGAGGAGAAGAGGAAGGCCAAAGAAGAGGTTCATGGATACGGTGAGGGCGGACATGCGGGTGGTTGGAGTGTCAATGGAAGATGTGGAGGATAGAGCGAAATGGAGACGGTTGATCCGCTGTGGCAACCCCTAACGGGAGCGAGCCGAAAGAAGAAGAAGAAGAGTATGTATATATATTTGTATGTATATACTGGTGTTGGCGCAGTGGTTAAGGCAGCGGCTTTGAATCCAAAAGGTCCTGAGTTCAAGCCCCGTTGGGCCACTGAATTAATACATCAGGGGGTTAACTCAGCCTGTCATCCTTCTGAGGTCAGCAAAATGAGTACCAGTGTACTGGGCCCGGTGTATGCCCCGGTTAGAATAGGTGTACCATATCCCTGTGTGTCGTATGAGGCGACCAGGGTTGCGTCAGGAAGGGCATTCTGGCGTAAAACCTATGCCAAATCATTATGCGGACAATAAAACGGATTTCCATACCGGATCGGTCGATGCCCGGGTGACCAACGACCGCCACCGGTACTGTTGGTCAGCGGGGTACCGGTAGAAATTGTTACTGCTGGGTGAAGGAGGAGAAGGAGACGGGGAAGGCGTGTCCAGAGGCAGTGGGAGAGGGGGAAGGGTAGAAGTGTGGTGGTGAGAGTTGGAACTCTGAATGTTGGGACTATGACTGGCAAAGGGCAAGAGTTGGCTGATATGATGGAGAGAAGAAAGGTGGACATACTGTGTGTACAAGAGACCAAGTGGATGGGGAGTAAGGCAAGGAGCATTGGAGGTGGTTTCAAACTGTTCTATCATGGTGTGGATGGGAGGAGAAATGGTGTCGGGATAATCCTGAAGGATGATTATGTCAAGAGGGTATTGGAGGTGAGGAGAGTGTCGGATCGAGTGATGAGTGTGAACTTGGAAATTGAAGGGATGATGATGAATGTCATCAGTGCATATGCCCCACATATGGGGTGTGAGATGGAGTATAAAGAATATTTCTGGAGTGAGTTAGATGAAGTGGTGGAGAGTGTATCCAAGGATGAAAGAGTGGTGATTGGAACAGATTTCAATGGGCATGTTGGGGAAGGGAATAAAGAGGATGAGGAGGTGATGGGTAGGTACGGTGTCAACGAGAGGAATGTGGAAGGGCAAATGTGGTGGTAGATTTTGCAAAAAGAATGGAAATGGCGGTGGTATATATGTATTTCAAGAAGGAGGAACACAGGGTGACGTACAAGAGTGGAGGAAAGTGCACACAGGTGGATTACATCTTAAGTAAGAGATGCAACCTGAAAGAGATTGGAGACTGTAAGGTGGTGGCAGGGTTGAGGTTTGGAGGTGAGGTTGAGGAAGAGAGAGAGGGCTGAACCAAGGACCAGATGGTGGAAGCTGAAGGAGGAAGACTGTGGTGTGAAATTTAGGGAGAGGTGAGACAGGTGTTGGATGGTGGTAAAGAGGTGTGGGATGATTGGGCAACTACAGTAGAAGTGGTGAGGGAGAAAGCTAGGAAGGTAGGATGGTGGTAAAGAGGTGTGGGATGATTGGGCAACTACAGCAGAAGTGGTGAGGGAGAAAGCTCGGAATGCTCTGAAGGTCTGACAGGTCCAATGGGTCTAAACAGTGTAAATGTTACACTAAACAGTGTAAACCAGGGCATACACCGAGAAAGCTAGGACGAATCACACAAAAAAGCACACAGGCCGATATTCAATTTTCAATAAGAAAAAACATGTATATATATATATATATATATATATATATATATATATATATATATATATATATATATATATATATGTGTGTATATACATACATGTGTATATATATATACACACACATATACATATATATATACATATATATATATATATATATATATATATATATATATATATATATATATGTGTATATACATACATGTGTATATATATACACACACATATACATATATATATACATATATATATATATATATATATATATATATATATATATATATATATTTATATATATATATATATATATATATATATATATATATATATATATATATATATACATACATACATACATACATACATACATACATACATACATACATATATAGGTATGAAACTTGACTACAACCTTCATCACCCATGATGTACCAAAGTTTGTTAATGGCATTGAAAAAATTGGGGTCGAAGGGGATCTATGGGAGGGTTCCCCCCCCCACCCCCAAATATGTATTTGCTTTGTTCTCTGGAACTACACACACAACTCCGATGAAACTTGACTACAGCTTTCACCACACATGATGTACCAAAGTTTTTTAAAATTTGGGGTTGGAGGGGCTCTATGGGGGTGGGTTGCCCCCCTCCCCCCAAATAAGTATTTGCTTTCTTCTTAGAAACTACACACAATTCCAATGAAATTTCACCACAACCTTCATCACCCGTGACGTACCAAAGTTTGTTCACGACATTAGAAAATCGGGATCGAAGAGGATGTTGGGGGTTTCCCCCCAAAATATGTATTTGCTTTCTTCTCCAAAACTATACACACACAATGTCAATGAAACTTGACCACAACCTTCATCACCCATGATGTACCAAAGTTTGTTCATGGCATTGAAAAACTTGGGGTCTAAGGGGATCTATGGGAGGGTTCCCCCCCCCCAAAAAAAATAGGTATTTGCTTTCTTCTCTGGAACTACATAAAACACAATTCCGGTGAAACTTGACTGCAGCCTTCATCACCCGTGATGTACCAAAGATTGTTCATGGCATTCAAACAATCAGGGTCTAAGGGGGTCTACAGGGTGTTGCCCCCCAAATGAGGTCTTTGCTTTCTTCTCAAAAACTACACACACAATTCCGAAGAAACATCATCACAACCATCATCACCCACGGTGTACCAAAGTTTGTTCACGACATTAAAAAATACATCGAGGTCTAAGGGATTATACGTGGGGGTTGCCCGCTAAAATATGTATTTGCTTTTTTCTCCGAAACTACACACAAAATTTCGATAAAACTTGAATTGATCACGCTGTGGAAATCAAGGCATTTCGGACCATTGGCATCTCCCGTGATGAGGCTGAGTCTTTGGGCCTCTCACTCTCTCACTGCAGGCTGATCGGTGGTCTTTCTGTCTTCCACCGTCTCCTCTCCAGCCTCTCCCCCCCCTCGCCCCCTGCTCTCTCTGCGATTTGTCCCAACCACATTTGCACAGGGCACTCAAGGTCCACCAACAACCCCCTTCTGGTAAAACTACCAAAATCACGAATCACTGCTCATCTTCACTCTTTCATTCCTCTTTTTTCCGCCTTTGGAATAAACTCCCACACTCTCTTCAATCCCACTCTTCCCTCCAGGCCTTCAAAACAGCTGTTCACCAACACCTCTTATCATCCCCCATCCAAATAACCTGTGATGTACCAAGGTTTTTCTTAGCATTACAAAGAAACTCCAGAGGTATTTAATTTCTTCTCCAATACATATTGTGTGGGTCATCCATGCCTACTAGTAGTTCCCTGGTTATCTTATCCATCCGCTACCACGTAAGCGCCTAAGGGTGCTGCCCCTATGTTTGTGTATTGACGTCATGAATCGCAATGCCAAGTTGCAAAATGATCCATTGGGCTGCCTCTGGCGAATAGGGGAAAAAAACCCAAAAAATGTTTATGGACCCATTGCGGACTAACTGAGGGAAGGAGGGAAGGACGGACTGATTGAAGGACACTGGTATGGCTTTATCAGCTCATCTCGAACTACTTTTGGAACATGACCTTTAGACCTATCGACCCCTCATGACCCTTTAAATTCCTGTCGACCCTATAAGCTTTTGGACTGAAATTTTCAGAAAAGACCCCTTACACTTGTAGACCCTTTTGACCTTTAGACCTTTTAAGACCTTTTCGACACTTCCAACACTTTAGACCACTTAGATCCTGACACCCTTTAGACCTCTTCGACCCTTTAGACTACTTTGGACCCTAACTACTTTTGAAACATACTCTTTCGACTCCACAGACCTTCAGACTCCTTTAAACCCCTATAGACCCCTTACATTTGTAGACAGTTTTGACCTTTCGACTGTTTAGCCAATTTAGATCCCTTTAGACCAGTGTTTCTCAACCTTTTTTGTCCCACGCCTCACTTTGATTTTCAAAAAAATCGTATGTCCCACCATGATTGGAGACACTACAGTACATACTACATATGTATTTAAAAGGCAAAGCTATGAAAGCGATCATATATTGATTCATTAATTCTGAATCCTCATGCCCCACCGTGAGAAACACTGCTTTAGACCTTTTAAGACAGCTTTGACACTTTCAACACTTTAGACTCTTTAAATCGTTTAAACCCTTTGGATCCCATTGACGCTTTCGACCCCTTTTGACCTTTTAAACCCAATAGATCCTTTAGACATTTACACTGTTTAAACCCATTGGACCTGTCAGACCTTCAGAGCATTTTGACATTTTTCATCTTTTTAAGTCCCTTTTAGCCCTTTTAAGACTCTTTCAACACTTCAGACACATTTAGACCCTTACACCCTTTCGATCCTTACACTATTGATACATCTTAGACCCTTTAGGATCTAAATGGCTTTAAGGGTCTTTTCAATGGACAAAAACGAATGGAACATTTTTCATAAATTAAGGACCCACTCATCCTACATCGTTTTTACGGGGCGAATACAATTGTGTTGTCAGGCCTTTCAGCCCCCACAGGCCCATAATTTTCCATTGAATAAAACTGAAAATTAACTTTATCACTGAATGCACCACAACTATGGCCACCCTTCATTGGGAGATGAGTCTGTCCCACATGTGACTATAGCATTTATTTTAATTTCTTTCCCAATCTCGTGAAATGATGGAATCTCGTGATACGTTATGAACATACAAACATATCCCAGGCAAAAATATCCGTTATGAACATATCACGTTATGAATCTCATGATATGTTATGAACATGCAAACATACACATAACCCAGGCATTCCTTTTCTGAAGTAATTCTCTGCAGACGACTGTTGTAGGACCTGTTACCAACTATCGTATACGAGAGTACTACTCTCACATACTACAGTTTTAATTGTAGCATTTTTGCCTGGGATAGTTTACATTTTGAGTTATTAAGTTAATTATCTCACCACCCGGATAGAAATGAAAGAAATGGCTCCATTATTTTTTGCGCATCGACATCATACATCATTCCGAGTTTCAAAACGATCTGTTGAGCCACCTCGGTGGAGTCGGGGAAAATGTCAACGAATCCACTAACGATCCGACTACCCGACTGACTGACTGACTGAAGGAAATCGTTATGGCTTTATCAGCTCATCTCGACTTCATCGTAGATGAGCTAAAATCAATCACAGCACCACATCAATGGCTGCCAAAGGTCATGAGCAAACCTGCTGATATCTTCTTACATCAATAAGAAAGTACACTGGCATTGTTTATGATGACAAGATCATTCCATGATATGACAACACAATTGTTTCATCACAAATATGAATCTCTCTTGATTTATCTTCGACCAATACTTCGGCTTTATCTCTTTGGCTCGATCTGTTTTCCTCTTTATCGCTTTTCTGATGACTCCACCCTCTGCCGTACCATCGGTCATCCCTCAGACCGGCAAGCAGCAGCTTCTTTGCTCACTGCAGATCTGGGTAAAATCACAAACTGGTCCAAAAGGTAGAACATGTCTTTCAATCCGGACAAATCTCACACTCTCATTGTGTCTCTCCGAAAGGACCGTTTAGAACCCCCCCCCCCCCATCCACTTTCTCAACAATCCTCTGGAAGAAGTCCTTTCTTTCAAGCTTCTTGGTCTCACTATCTGCCATGACCTTTCCTGGGATAGCCACATTTCAAACCTGGCCTCCAAAGCCAGTCGCTGACTGGGAATCCTCCATCGTGCAAAGTCCTTCCTCAGCCCACCTGAGCTCCTGACCACTTACAAAACTTTCGTCCACAGCCTGATGGAGTACTGCTATCCCCATCTGTGCTGGTGCTCCTGCCTCCCCCCTTCACACTGTGGAAACCAAGGCATTTCGGACCATTGGCATCTCCCATGATGAGGCTGAGTCTTTGGGCCTCTCACTCTCTCACTGCAGGCTGGTCGGTGGTCTTTCTGTCTTCCACTGTCTCCTCTCCAGCCTCTCCCCCCCCGCCCCCCTGCTCTCTCTGCGATTTTTTCCCCACCACATTTGCACAGGGCACTCAAGGTCCACCAACAACCCCCTTCTGGTAAAACAACCAAATTCACGAATCACTGCTCACCTTCACTCTTTCATTCCTCTTTTTTCCTGCCTTTGGAATAAACTCCCACACTCTCTTCAATCCCACTCTTCCCTCCAGGCCTTCAAAACAGCTGTTCACCAACACCTCTTATCATCCCCCATCCAAATCCTCGATCTTTTCTACCCCCGTTAATCCACCCAAGCCCACCTCCTTCAAATTCCCTGCTTTCCTTCCTGAAAGTCCCTGTAATGTCCATCTTGTATTCCCCATGTTCCCTGCCTCATCCCTCTCCCTTCCACAAATCTCTATTCCCCACTGTTTTGTCCTTCCCACTCTCACCCCCCTTGCTGTGCATTATGTGTTAGCTCTCATACGAGCCTCGACAAGGTATACAAAAAAAAACTAGAGGGGGAGCACTCGGGAGAGTGCAAAACCTCTGTCGCCAATACTGCTGGGTCACTCAAGTGAACCTGATATCTTATTCATTAAATATGATGTCAACAGTGCTGAGAGTTATAGTTCTTTTCTCCAACAATTTTTTTTGGGGGGGGGGGGGGTTGGAAATCACTTAAAACATGTAAAAATGCAAAAAAAAAAAAAAAAAAAATCGAAATTTTGTTGAAAAAAAAGTTGCAAAATTTTTTTTTTCTCCAACAATTTTTTTTGGGGGGGGGTTGGAAATCACATAAAACATGTAGAAATCTCCCCCCAAAAAATTTCTTTTTTGGGGGGGGTAACAATTTTTTGGGGGGTGGGGCTTGGAAATCACTTACATGTAAAAATGCAAAAAAAGAATTTTTCTCAAACTATTTTTTTTGGGGGGGTTGGAAATCACTTAAAATATGTAGAAATGCAAAAAAAATTGTTTTATCTAATAATTTTTGGGGGGTAACAATTTTTTTTGGGGGGGGGGTTGGAAATCACTTAAAGCATGTAGAAATGCAAAAAAATTCTATTTTTTGGGGGGTAAAAAAGTTTTTTGGAGAGGGTTGGAAATCACTAAAAACATGTAGAAATGCAAAAAAAAAATTTTCTCGAACAATTTTTTTGGGGGGGGTTGGAAATCACTTAAAGCATGTAGAAATGCAAAAAAAATTCTATTTTTTGGGGGGGGGGTAAAAAAAGTTTTTTGGGGGGGTTGGAAATCACTAAAAACATGTAGAAATGCAAAAAAAAAATTTCTCTAACAATTTTTTTTTTGGGGGGGGGGGTCCAAGTCCAAAATTTAATGGCATGATCCTTGGACCATATCTAACCCCCCCACCAAGTTTCGTCGAAATCCGTCGAGGAGTTTTTCCGTAATACTGTTCACAAACAAACAAACAAACAAACAAGCAGTCATAGACTGGTACTTACGAAATCGTCAACTTGACCTCTGACCTTGTCTAGTAAAAGCTGTATCTGGAGAAGGTAGCGACGCAAACCAGAAGTTTCTACGATGATTCTGTATCAAACCATCAAAAATCGTAACGTCGACCGAAGCAAAAATCTCCATTTCTCCACGCAATTATACCTTGACGTAACTCAACGACGCGTCTGCTCGAGCGCACTGCATCATGGGATGACCCGTGACACGTCGAGTGAAATATTTTTTATACAGTCTTAAAACGTCTCCAAAACATCCAATTTTTACCAGAATTTCGACAACCGAGTTTTAAGCGTCCTAAGCGATCGCAAAAACCGAAGACAAAATTAAAATCGAAGTTAAAACGAACTCGTAACGTCGAGCGAAGCAAAAATACTCCATTTCTCCACATGAATTTACGGAATTATGTTTGACCTCACTGTGACCTTGACCTTTGACCGATTTTGGCCAAAATCTAATCAGCACTAGCCATCACCCTCCTGAATCACGTAGTGTAATTTGACATTGGTAGCTCATTCCGTTCTCGAGTTATCGTGCCTACAAACAAACAAACAAACACACACACAAACAAGCAAGCAGTCATAGATTGGTACTTACGAAATCGTTAACTTGACCTCTGACCTTGTCTAATAAAAGCATGAATCAGTCAGAAGCCCAAGGGGAGCTTGAATTCTGAATTCATTGTGGTCTACGATTTTTCACTGTGGTTTGCAGATAATGAGTCCCAGACAAAAACTGGATTTCTTATAAAAATTCCATTTTTTTGTTTTTATTTTTAAAAAAGTGATTCAGTACCAGCAGGATATGCCAGATAATAGGTGTATTACTTTTCAGAAGAATCTGATAAAAGACTTATTATATATATATATATATATATATATATATATATATATATATATATATATATATATATATATATATATATATATATCAGTTATTCATCGCTGTTCCAGAATTTCGACAACCGAGTTTTAACGTCCTAAGCGATCGCAAAAACCGAAGACAAAATTAAAATCGAAGTTAAAACGAACTCGTAACGTCGAGCGAAGCAAAAATACTCCATTTCTCCACATGAATTTACGGAATTATGTTTGCCCTCACTGTGACCTTGACCTTTGACCGATTTTGACCAAAATCTAATCAGCACGAGCTATCACCTTCCTGAATCACGTGGTGTAATTTGACATTGGTAGCTTCTTCCTTTCTCGAGTTATCGTGCCTACAAACAAACAAACAAACAAACAAGCAGTCATAGACTGGTACTTACGAAATCGTCAACTTGACCTCTGACCTTATCTAATAAAAGCTGTTTTCTTGAGAAGGTAGCGACACAAACCAGAAGTTTCTTCGATGATTCTGTACCAAACCATCAAAAATCGAATGTTTTGGATGTTTGACCTCACTGTGACCTTGACCTTTGACAGATTTTGACCAGAATCTAATCAGCGCTAGCCACCACCGTCCTGAATCACGTGGTGTAATTTGACATTGGAAGCTTCTTCCGTTCTCGAGTTATCATTTTTTGGATGTTTGACCTCACTGTGACCTTGACCTTTGACCGATTTTGACCAAAATCGAATCAGCACTAGCCATCACCCTACTGAATCACGTGGTGTAATTTGACATTGGTAGCTTCTTCCCTTCTCAAGTTATCGTGCCTACAAACAAACAAGGAAACAAACAAACAGAAACGGAAGTCATCAATATACTTACGAAATCTTTAGATTTCGTAAGCAACAAACAAACAGAAAGGGGTGAAAACAGTAACCTCCATCCATCTTCGAAGATGGTGGAGGTTAACAAAAAAACAGGCTGATCTCATGTGCAAAGCATGAGATGGCACCAATTTTTCTTCACCTAGGGGCAGAGCGATATCACTTATCTTATCACAATACTCCTGCTGATCTATGCTGCCTCATTGTAAATATCAACGAAGCCTGGTGTTGGCTTAACGGTTAGGGTGGCTGGCTTAAGATCTTAGGGTCTTGAGTTCAAGCCCTTTTTCAGTTGAAGTAACATCAGGTGGGTTGACTCAGCCTGCTATCCTTTCAAGGTGGATGAAATGAGTACCAACGTGCCCGGTAACAAGGGGCGTTACATCAGCGGCACAGCTGCGCCCCAGCAAATAACGCAGCCAAGCAGTCACAGGCTGTATACGAATCAATAAGTAAAATTATCAGTGAACGTTAAAGACAACCTGTTGTTTTTCGCCAAAGATTAGGCCAGTTATTGCCAGCACACTGAACAAATTACAAATTCCTGGGCAAATCACCTTCAGTCGAATGTCAAGCCTGGCAGAGGGTTCATGAAGGACCTGGGCCAAACATCCCCTTTCGACGAACCCACAAGAAGGTAGGAATGATTGCGTCCTTTGAAGAAATAGTAGTATACTCATAGTACTTATGCTTTAGTGCTCCAAGTATCTGAAAGGAATCTAAGCCAGAAAAGATGGTAGAGACACACATGACTTTATGCTGATGATCCCCAACCAGGTGACATGTTCACAGCTGTACTCTTATCTCTGTCTGTTGTGTAATGAACCCTCATCAAGGTGGGAATAATTGAGACCATTAATGTAGTAATAGTAGTTTTAGTAGATATACTTCAGTGCTGCAAGGTGTGGTGTTGACTTTGTTTTTGACTCAGTGGCCTGCTTCCAGCAAAGTTCAATGTTTGGGTAAGCAGATGGGAAGCTGCGGTAAAAAGGAACTCACAACTAATAAAAATAAACCACTGGAACTGTAGCTTATCTGGGCCCTGGCCTATACTAATGCTGTAATCCAAATTTGGTAGCATTCTGCTGACTGGGGGGTCTGGAGAAGAAGATTTTTGAAGGAATTTACATGATTTTCGAAAAATTGAGAAAGTCGGCCATTTTGACACACTTCCGTTCAAGTGATTGGCATGACCTCTGTAATTTAACAACCCTACCCTGGCCTAATGCTGTCACCCAAAGTTGGTAGCATTCTGACTGATGGGTCTGGAGAAAACGATTTTTGAAGGAATTTGCGTGACAGTCATTGTGACAAACTTCCGGTCACATGATCAGCATGATCTCCACAATTTAACATCCCTACCCTGGCCTAATGTAATTCAAATTTGGTAGCATTCTGACTGGTGGGTCTGGATAATAAGATTTTTGAAGGAATTTATTAAGTCCACCATTTTGACCTACTTGAAGTCACGTGACTTGAACGAGCTTTGCAATTTCCGTTACCAGTCGGGAGTAAAATGTTGCTGCCAAATCTCAGCCAGATCGGCCAAGTGGTTTGGCTGGAGAAGTCGAAATTGGAGATGGACGGACGGTGCACAATGAAAATACCTTATCTGAAGTTCCAATTCCAGATACGCTAAAAATGCTGCAAGCCGTTGGACTGTTGAAAGGCCTTCAACATGACTTGTAGGTGTGGAAATGTAGCATTGTGCGGGAAGTCTATTTTCTGCTATTTAGACAAAAAAACCAAGGTAAAATGATGCAATCAGGCAGGCTTTATCAGTTTGTGTACTTGCATTGGTCATGCTTCTTAAATTTGTTCACCGAAGGTGGAACAACGCTCTCTCAGGGCCCAAGGTGTTCATCTACCTCTTTGTTTTCAAGTTACCTTTCGAGGACCAGCTTGTAATTTTTTTACGTTTAATTTCAGGAATATTTTCAGGGGTTCTTTGCCATTCTGAGTTGACCTTCTTTCGTGAAATCATTTCCAATCTCACTGATATTATTGTTTTTTTTCATGAAGTTGGTCCTCAAAACGTTTTCCTTTCCATGTGTTCCTTATACTCTTGAACAGAATACGCTTGGCAACAGATGATGTCCCCTTTCCACCTCCTCCAACTTTGCTCTTTTACAACCTCTTCTGTTAGTCCAGAGTATAGTTTGTTTAGTTCTTGAGGCAGCCACCAAGTTTGCTTAGCCATCACTTGTACAGCTGTTTTGCTTCAGCGCACAGGTGTCTGTGTATCCGTGTGTATATTTGTGTGTGATTTCCAGGCTGCTTAGAGTTGTTAAGTCTATTGAAGGACTATGGAGTTATCATGAAAATTCAGATCTTGTTCTTGACTATTATGATTATAATCCATTTGTAACTGTAGCTTTTCGACTTTGTGACCGCTTTATAAGAATGCCGCTCTTGCCCAAATGCTGAGGCCATTTTGTATAGGTCACAAACTTGTCATCCACAGGTGTCACTCAGTCGTACATACAATGATGGACTCCACTGTGTGCAATGACGTGCAGAGAATAGGCAAAGGCACCTGCGTGCTGAGGCGCGCTGTGCATTGTGGGCCTGAATAGCAATGAACACCAGCTTGCCATGCTGTTATTGTCTTCTAAACATGCCACCGAGGTCTTTTGTTTGTTCTCAGATAGTGCATGTCGGATTTTCGACCACTGGGTTCAATGACACTGTGTGTGACACTCATATTGTTTAATACATTCACATGCTTGGTGACACATATTAAAGGTCATAACGGCATTTTCACACATCTGCATTAACTAAACATCAAAACGCAGGAAATTATCTCACGAGGCGCATTATAAACAGCTTACAACTGGCCTACTGGCTTGGAACGAACAGAAACTCCCCAGAAGATCCCTTTAAGTTCACATGCAGTCACTCAATGTTTGGTCATGATAAAGACCATGTCATCATCTGAAGAGGACTATGAAGAAGAATGGGTGTCAAGTGTGGGGTTATCAATATAAAACTCTTCATCAGAATAAATCCAGCAAATGACCGGAAGTACTCCATTTATTTGGTTTTTCCCATTTTTAGATCTGTTTATTTGTTTTGATAAGGATAAAGGAAAGGAGAAATGGCACAAAAAGGAGAAAAACATAGTTTAGGCAAGGAAAGCCATGTGCAAGGCCAACTGCTATGTCGTATTTAGTAATAGGCATCCACAACCATCCTTGACCATGTTGTGGAACCTCGGCCGAGGCCCTCTTTTGTTTTTTTTCCTTCCACCCTCACTGTTTCATCTTTATTCACTTTTAAATTTGTTTTCTCCACAATCGCTTCAACGATTGACACAAAACTTTCAACATAGGAGCACCGACCCATGGAGATTTTTTTAAAAGCAAAGTTAAATGATGATTGGATAGAAAATGTGGCTGGCGTTCCAAAAAGTCTGTTTTCTGTAGACATGGGTTGCAGGGTGTTTCACGTATCAGGAGTAAACGGCTTTGACCTCACTTTGCTCGGTCTTGGCCAAATAAAAAGCCAATAACACAAACAAAAACATATGAAGAGAGTCAGGAATGAATACCAGGGGGCCAGGAGTGAACACATGATAACTCAACTAGTTGGTCGTATGCATGACTGAGTTGGCTGGTCCTACATTTGCTTCCCTATGGAGATGAAAACCTCACATGCTCTTGACAGCTAATGAGGGAGCCACAAACACCAGATATGTCTGTTTCCCAAGGAATTCACTGAAATGCATTCACTGTGTAATCGTGCATTCTTTCATCTATTACTAAAAGTTAAAATTATGATCTATTAATTATCAGATTTTAAATTGTTTTTTTCTGTCTTCCTTTCTCTCTCCCTCCCTCCCTCTCACTCTCAACGAAAGAAACACCTGGCTGCCTGTTTGTATCATTTCTGGGGTGCAGCTGATGCAATGCCCTCCCTCACCTTCTCCTACTCTTCCTCCCTCCTGATACCCTGAGTTTCCTTTTGAAGTGCCACGGATGTGATTTGGACTTCAGTAAGTGTCAATCAGTCTTATTGAAGCCGTGTGGTATACACCATATTATCGAATGACCACGTTTTGTACATTATGAGTAATTACGGAAATAATCAAACAAGTCATGAAAAAACAGTCTTTGTAAAGATGAATCAGCTGCATTGGCTAAAAAAACAAGGACAACGAATTTTCTCAACTCAAATTATGATCCTACATCTTAAAAATCCGCCATTGCTATGATGTCGCACAATTGGCTGACTTTCTGCACATTGCAGCTTCATGAAGCTGTGTGGTGCGAAAGGGTTCAGGGACAATGAATCAGTGGTTTAATCCAACTTAAGCAGATATAACAAATATATAATATATATATATATATATATATATATACATATAATATATTATATAAAGCTATATATATATATATTATATAAAACTATACATATTATATTAAGCTCATTCTAACCACTCACTGACTGACTCACTGATATTAATGCTTGGTACCTTCCGGGTAACGTAGAAAGCTGAAAGTTTGTGTGCCAATGGACATCAAAGCCGATACACTGGGGGGAAAAAAAAATCACAGAACCATTGGAAGGCATCCATAGATTAAAACATAAATAAATGAAATAAATAAATGGGGGGAAAATGAAAAAAAATGTAGGTGAGCGACCTGAGACAATGGGGAAGTACAGTAATTTGTGTGCCGACGGACATCGCAGGGTTTTCCATGGGTTTTAAAATGACTTGGGTAAAACTGCCAACATGAATAATTTTGCGGCCACGATCAGTGGGCGGGGGGGGGGGGGAAGAGTGGGAGAGGGGGGCGAAACCCCTCTCGCTGTCGGGGGTCTGGGGGTTCTCCCCCAGGAAATTTAGCAATGTTAGATGCTCGTAGGTGCATTCTGGGGCATTCTGAGCATGCAAGTGGAGACACAAATTAGTATCTTGGCATCATTAATTTTGTAAAAAAAAATTCTCACTAACAACATATCTTATATTTAGCATTATGTGTCTTCACCATAAATATTTAAAATCTTTGTTCTGGTTGTAATACCCATCAATGATCTTTTTAATATCTCAACTTACATTCCATTAACCATGCATGGGATTTCATTAAAAAATTTATGATATATCCAAACAAAATTGCTTGTCTGATCAATATTTCCAAGAAATAAATTTGTATTGAATATACTCTGTACTTGTGTGAGGCACTCAGTGTACCAATCTACAATATAACTTCTTCTTCTTTCGGCTGTTCCCGTTAGGGGTCGCCACAGCGGATCATCCGTATGATCCGCATAGTGATTTGGCACACGTTTTACGCCGGATGCCCTTCCTGACGCAACCCTGGTCGCCTCTGACAACACAGGGATATGGTACACCTATTTTAACCAGGATGTACACCGGCCCAGTATACTGGTACTCATTTCGCCGACCTCGGAAGGATGACAGGCTGAGTCAACCCCCTGGTGTATTAATTCAGTGGTCCAACGGGGCTTGAACTCAGGACCTTTTGGATCCCAAGCCGCTGCCCTAACCACTGCGCCAACACCAGGCTCCAATCTACAATATAACTATGACATGGATATTATAAGTTGACAACAAACGCTGGTGTACAGTGTGTATTCAGTTTATTTACATCTCTCCAGCCTAAGGCTGACTCCCCAAAGGTTACTCTGCCTTTAACAGTTATCAAAAGGGAACACACTTTCAGCATAATAAATCAAATTGCATGTTCAACAGAAAAGTAGTTACCAGAGGCAGATTAACAAAAATAGTACATCCACAAGTTACAATAGATGGGTGAATAAATGGGTAAATATTCCACGAGCACCATTAGTTCAACCATCACCACCACCTCCACCATCCCTCCTATCCCATCACCACACCACCACCACCACCACCCATCACTTCCCCCACATCCATCACCACCACCTCTCCCACTCCATCACTATCCCCACCATCACCCATCACTTCCCCCACACCCATGACCACCACCTCTCCCACTCCATCGCTACCCCCACCATCACCCACCACCACCAACCATCACTTCCCCCACACCCATCACCACCACCTCTCCCACTCCCTCGCTACCCCCACCATCACCCACCACCACCAACAATCACTTGCCCCACACCCATCACCTCCATCTCTCCCACTCCATCACTACCCCCACCATCAACCTCCACCACCACCACCCACCACTTCCCCCACACCCATCATCACTGGAAATCAAGGTTTGTGATGATAGAAGGTTGTATTGTTGTAGATTTTCGCCCGTTCAGCGTGTGGACGACCGCCTTTAGCCCAATTGTGGCCGCGCGCGCCCACCGAACGTGGCAATCTAGTCGCAGCTTCCGGATCAACGCCGAAACCCAGATACGGGTGTTTTTAACACACCATATACCAACCAACTCTTCCGTCCACGTGCTACAGGGTCGATCGCAGAATTGTCGATGTACCTAATTATTTGCATGGACAGAAATGCCGGGAGTTTATACCTCGATGGGACCTGCACAAAAACGAGCCGCTTAAGCAGCTCGTTCCGTATGCGATTGCCGAGCGGTTTAATATCGCCAAGTCCCGTCGGACCAGATGCACGTTTTATCAGCTTATAATCAGCCAGCTAATTATATCAGCCAGCTAATCCCGAACGCAGTTATGGCAGTCAATGTAAATGGAATGGAAGTCAATGGAAGGGACGCAACGAGCAGGTGACATTCAAAAATGGGGACATTTATTCGTACAGGCACGTAAGCAGTCAATGGGGGAATGGGGGCAGGACACGATCAAAAAGCCTACAGTCGATGTCTACTTATTATCTACAAGCACGAATTACTCACAATTCTACTTAGAGACAAGGTGCCACAGACTTTCATACAAAACCTCAAGAAAGAAAGAACAGGCTCGTAAGCCTTTATTATTGTTCAGAGCCGGGATGACCGAAGGGGCTTCGAGAGACCGAGCGGGCTACCTGGCCACCCTCATGGTGACTCGCTGGGTCCTGGTTCGGGTTGGCGACCCTTGGTGTCTCCATCTCGCTGGCTCGTTGCCAACGCTGCAGCGGCTTCGAATGGCGGCTTGGTGGGTCAAGGGCCTTGCGACGTGCCCGACTCTCCACTGCCATCTGGCTGCGCTCCAAGGCTTCTCCCACGAGCTACTGCTCCAGTGATCTTGACCCACCAACCCCACGACGACACTCCACTTCCTCCAACTGTCAACGGGCTCTCTCTCTCTCTCTCTCTCTCTCTCTCTCTCTCTCTCTCTCTCTCTCTCTCTCTCTCTCTCTCTCTCTCTCTCTCTCTCTCTCTCTCTCTCTCTCTCTCTCTCTCTCTCTCTCTCTCTCTCTCTCTCTCTCTCTCTCTCTCTCTCTCTCTCTCTCTCTCTCTCTCTCTCTCTCTCTCTCTCTCTCTCTCTCTCTCTCTCTCTCTCTCTCTCTCTCTCTCTCTCTCTCTCTCTCTCTCTCTCTCTCTCTCTCTCTCTCTCTCTCTCTCTCTCTCTCTCTCTCTCTCTCTCTCTCTCTCTCTCTCTCTCTCTCTCTCTCTCTCTCTCTCTCTCTCTCTCTCTCTCTCTCTCTCTCTCTCTCTCTCTCTTCCTCTTCCGGCGAGCGAACGTGGCTTTTTTATTGCCCCCAAGGGGAGGGGCCACGGTGGGCTTTTCCCACCCGAAATCAGCGGCCTCCTTCTCTTCACCTTTGAACCCTCATTCAGGCGGGATCCGCCCCGATCGAAGGCGGACGTGGTCGATGAATTGCTCTGGTTGTTGTTGTTGTTAAAATAAAAGAAAGAGACAGAATAACGGCTAACTGAAGATGCTCAGCCCGGCACACAAATAATTCCCGTTATACATTGGTGGGGAAATCTAACCTGGAACACACACTTATCGACATAACTGATCTTCGGGGAACCTGAATGGTGATCTGTAAATTTCCACAACCGTAACAGTATATACATGTGGACAATGTTGTTAAGTCATTTGGGCGGCCAGAAATTGACTTCGGCAGCTGCCCAAGTGAGCCCTATGGATGGAAACCACTGACATCGAAGCCGATACACCAAGAAAAATCACAGAACCCTCAGAATGCATCTGTAAATGAAAATATAAATACAAACATGAAAAAAAAAGGAACAAGTAGAGGAACATTCGAAGTACACCGCCCCCATTCCAAATAAATAAATAAATAACAAATCTTCCAGCGCACGACATTGCCAGGGTGATGCCACCGTGCAGCACATGGAGATGGAATTGGGAGGGAGCGGTGTTCAATAATTGATTCATTAATTGATTGATTGCATAATTAAAATGAATAAATAATAATTGTAAAATAATTAGTTCTTAATCAATTAGCTAATAGCATACCAAAACCACCACTGTTTCATCCGAATCTGTAACCTTTTGAAAATTAAGTAATTCATTGAAAAATGAATAATTTATCGATTAATTGATTAATCAATGAATCAAAAATACCCTTTAGAGTCAAATCACTTGTTCACTGTCATGTCCAAATATCAGCTTCCTCACTCAAAAGGTTCTTGAGATATTGCCCAGATGAGAAAGAAAATAAATATGTAATTAATAAATCGATAATTAATTAATTAATTAATTGATTAATCAAACAATAAAGAAATATCGTTTTTGCCATAGCAAATCTTCACTTTTGTCCCCAAATGTCAGCATCTTAACTCAAAGGAAGGCTGAGATATCGCCCTGACAAACAAACAAACAAGAAAAAGACATTGTGCAGAGCACGATACTTGCAAAATTCACTCCCCACTCCACAGGTTGCCATAGATACATGAAATTGTCCATTTTATTACGATTAAAATTCACAATCTTAATCAAAGATCAGGTCAATCAGATAAATCTATATATTAATACTGATGGACCAATTTTGTGCTCCTCCTAGCGGTTGTGGCACGTTTTTCTTGGTACTCTGACCTGGACTGAAAGAAACTTCGTACCTGTAAGAGTTCATCGCACATTGTGGCAATAGTCAACTTTCGACTCTGAAGCAGAATAAACACTTTTCATTTTACATTCGTTTACATGGCGACGTGTGACGTCACTGCTGAGAGGCGTCAGGACGTCATGACATCATCGGTCATTCGCTGACGCCATTACGTCTGTCGTCGACAGACCGTTACCGCTGAGAGGTGTAATTCCACTCCTCGAAAATAGCGTCTGCAATGTAAAACCCTCTTCTGCACATGCTGACGACCTCAGAATGTGAATTAGACACAAAAAATGTACCAAGAAACATTGCATCTTCTATATATTAATACTGAAGGACCAATTTTGTGCTCCTCCTAGCGGTCGCGTCACGTTTTTCTCGGTACTGTGACCTGGACTGAAAGAGACATCGTACCTGTAAGAGTGCATCGCACATAGTGGCAATAATCAACCTTCAACTCTGAAGCAGAATAAATACTTTTCGTTGAGACGGGGGGGGCGAGGAGTGAAGAGGCGGCGGCGGGGGATGAAGAGACGGGGAAGGGAGTGAAGAGGCAGGGGGCAAGGTAAGCAAATTTTTGGGCGGGGGTAAGCAAATTGAAAGCGGGAGACGGGGGGGAAATGGGGCGGGGGATGAGTGGGCGGGGGCTGGGGTGAATTAGGCGGGGTTGAGTGTGAGGGGGTGGACGGGGGCGGGGGCCCGGGGGCAAGTGAGGCGGGGAATCAAGAGACGGGGGCGGGGAGTGAAGAGGCGGGGCTGGGGTAATTAAATTTTTGGGCGGGGGTAAGCAAATTGAAGGCGGGGGTGGGGGGGAATGGGGCAAGGGATGAGTAGGCGGGGGCAAGCACGCCCTGTCCAGTCCATGCCCCTCGAGTGTGGGTGAGCTGGTGAGGGTGGTTGAATGAACGGAATCCGTCAGTGACGGGGGTTTTGGCTAGTATTGATTATTTTTCAGATTGTAATTGATGATTTTAGAAGTTTGACCTCGAGTTGACCTTTGACCTTTTGACCTCAAAACAATTGGTTTCCAAATTCAGTGATGCACTCTGCAATTGCTGCTTAAATTTCAGGTTAAGCAGATAAAAATTGACGATTTTTCAGATGAAATTTGATGATTTTCGAAGTTGACCCTGAGTAGAGCTTTGACCTTTTGACCTCAAAAATAGTTGCTTTGCCAATTAATTGATGTACTATGCAAATCGTGTTCAACTTTCAAGTTAATAGGGTGTAAATTGATGATTTTTCAGTTGAAAATTGATGATTTTAGAAGTATGACCTTGAGTTGACCTTTGACCTTTTGACCTGAAAATAGTTGGTTTCCTAATTCAGTGATGCAATATGCAAATCTTGTTCAAATTTCAAGTCAATCGGATAAAAAAAATGATGATTTCATAAATTTCACCTCAAGATGACCTTTGACTTCAAAATAAATAGGCTTCTCAGTTGAGACTAACTCTACAACTTGGTAAGGTTTCATGATGATCGGTTTAGAATTGTGACTGTAGGCGACAAACAGACAGACAGAATAACAAAATCGACTGACCAATATATTTGAAAAATCTTCCATTTTGCAAGGAACAAGTACAGGCACATTCAAAGTACACCACCCCTATGTGTATTCAAAGTATTTGTGCCAAACAAATAAATAACAAATCGGCTGAAGGTGATTTTGGCTGCAATTTGTAATTCGTCCACACTGCTGGTGATAACTTATTTATGAAAAACATCGTGGGATCATTAACATCCACAAACTATAAGGCAAGCAGACGGGACAAACGGATTAATGCTGATCTGGGGGACCTGCACACATTGTGATGAATTTCCTGCCTGCAAAACGTCCTGCCTTCCAGTAAAGCTGACGATCAAACGCAGACAAAACAACTCAGAGGTAAATGCATACCTCTGTACCATCCTGTCTGCAAGTTGCTGTTGTCTAACATTTCACACATTGATGATCTACTTCATTATCATACACACTTTAGAGTAAACAATAGACACTTTAAGCACCTGAATGGCTGTGAAGTCATTTTGGTGAGTAATACTGAGTATAAAGACTATGCGCAAGGTGTGCTGTGGTGCACAGCAACACTCCCCAGATGTGATACATGCACCACCAGAATTCATATAACTACTTCTGTGAAGTTTTCGATGATGTCCTCCACCGGCGGATTTTGGGTGTGGGAAAATGCCTCCTCCTTTGTTTGTTTTTTACAACCAACATTAAAAAAATCCCATATTTAAACGTAACAATATATATATTGTTGGGAATTCATGCCCACCAGTATGCGATCGGCCGCTTAACTCGAATCGCGGCCTCCTCGCCCACCGGAACGGACAATTCAGTCGTGACCCTCCGGGAACTACCGCCCGGAGCCAGTCACGGGTGGGTCTTTCGACCTCACCACAATCGTGCCAATCGCCCACCCGTGTAGGATAGGGTTGTTCGCCAAACTCGACCTACCTAAGTACCTACGCGGATGGTTAATCGGGCGATCGTACCTCGCCGCAGGTCAGCCGAGGACACGAACCGCTTAAGCGGTCCATTCCGTGCTACAGTGATAACCGAGTGGTGTTATCGCTGACCTCGACGGACATGATTATTTATTGGGTGTCTAAACCCCACTGCCAATCCTTTACGTGATGCAGGATGGAGAGTCAATTAAAAGAAAGGAGACGAAGCAGAGCAGGAACAGTTCAACAAGCATTTTATTTACAGCATTTTATTTACCCTAACAGCATTTTATTTTATTAACCCTAACAGCATTTTATTTACACTTGCAGACACAAAGCAAGCACGTATATTCAGCCATACAAAATGCACAAAAAGCAAATGTAAGAAAAACAGTTAAAACCGACTATACGCATACACACGGCAACACTTACACAGTTTTACTTGAAAGACGGCGCCACCACAAGCATTTATGCAAAAAGCAAAGGAAGAAAGCCACCCTCACAGGCAAGGAGGCAGACAGGCCCGTAGACCAAATGTACGTGGATCCTGGAGGATCGGCCAGGTCCACGAGACCGGGAGATCTTACCCGCGTCCTCGTGACACGATGGCGGGCAAGCCACAATGTTCGCGCCGCTGCGCCCTGACTCCTTGCCCTGGCGTGGTCGGCGAGTCCTCTCCGGCGTGCTCCGCATGAGCGGTCTTGTTGGCACCACGTTTAGGGTGGGGGAGGAACGGGAGCCCCCTCGGCACTATCTCAGTGCGAATGGGGGGGGGGGGAAATCGTTGATGCTCAGGGAGAGGGGAATGGCTGGCTGGCTTGGGTCCCGCGACGAGACGAGCCATCCCCCACACCGCAACCTCGTCGCCGACCGCCGTCCTCACTTGACTCGGACCTGAGCTCCCTTGCCCCGACCAGCTGGCTGCAGCTCCACCGCGCACACTCAACTTGGACTCGACCAGCCAGCCCAACACCCAACACGCAATACCCAGCACGCAACAACCACGAGCCGCCTTGTGCTCACGTCTTTATAGGCGGCAGGAGAAGCCAATATGCAAATTCCAGGATCAGAACGCGATTGGAGGCGCGGCCACGCCGCCCACCTGGTCAGCCATTGGTCGGGCAAAAAGGGGCATGAACCTCCCCTGATCCGCATATTTGCATAAACGGAATTCACTTACACGTACCTGGAGGCGGGGCCAAACCGCCTCGCGCTCGCCCATTGGATGGAGGAGAAGTGGGTGTGAAGCATTTCTGATCCGAATTCCTCTCGCATTTGGACCCGCGGCTCGACGCGTTCGGCACCAACTACCGAACGGCTCCTGGACAGCACCACGTTTGGTGTTGACTGGTGGTGTCTGGGAATGGTTGTGAAGGAGAAACGCGATGGTGGTGGAGGGTTTTCTGTGGTGGTTTGGTGGTTGGCAGGCGTCGTTTGGGAATGGCGGTGAAGCGATGTTTGCGGGATGGAGTTGTGAAGGTAAAGGCGAAGGTGGTGGTGTTTGCGTTGTTGGCGGCTTAATGGTCGAAAATAACCATAGAGAAAGAAAATGGCAAACTGAAGGATCGCTGCCCGAATGGATCACATAAATTCCCTCTATACAACGAGTGTGGGCGAACTACACATGGACTTATCGAGATATCTCACCTGAGGAACCTTTATGGTGTAATGCGAATTTCCATAACCGTAACAATATATACATATATATATATATATATATATATATATATATATATATATATATATATATATATATATATATATATATATATATATATATATATATAATCTTGACCCTCTAATATAATATATGGTTCTGTATCCTGATCTTCATCAAAATCAATTGGTCTTTGTCTCACACCCAACCTGTCTACCTCGTTTCAGACGAATCTGTTCATAACCTTTTGAAATATCCTACTCACAGACAAAGAAACAGATAGACATGCAGACATGGGTGAAAACATAACCTCTCCCTGCCTAATAACACTCATTAAACTTTTGGACAGAATAGCTGAGCTACAAAACTGACCAACTCAAAATAACCGTTTATAATAATGGAAGCAGGTTTCATGCAGCAAGTGGATCCACTGGAGGCATTAACAGGGAGGTACTGTATTCTGCAAATCAACAATGGACGATGCCGAGCAACCTGATGCAGATTAATGGCATAGTTAAAACAATGAACTAAATTAAAATAGCTTTCATGAAGAAGTGTTAACAGTTATACAGGCTTTGGTGATAAATCGGTGTGGTGTTGAGTGAGATGCAACGTGTTCATTCATGTATTGAGCAGCTGAGTGTACCCTTCATACACAACGCCCTTGTCCCATCAACAACATTTACATACACATTACAATTAAGGGTCATCTTCTCTGCACAGAGGTTGAGTTTTACTCTTAGGTTGATTCCTCTTCCATTTTCTGGTAAGATTTGGTTAAAGCTCGTGTATTTTATCTTGTCAAAGTCCTCCAGGTGTTCGACTATCTTAACCAAACTAGCTCTTATCAGGGCTAGACTTCCTTCAGGAAGTTACTAGACTTCCTATGTATGGATGGCACGGACACTGCATAGATTTAATACAACGCAAGTCTTCAAAAAAATTGACCAAGATACAAACTTATCAACCTATAAAGTTCTCATCAGTTGTCTGTGGAGGATTTCACATTCAATTACAGCAGCAACCTGTTGAGCCAGGTTGAACAGTTTACATTTTGTATCCCACTGATAGACCCGGTCTGCATCCGAACCTGAACCAAAATCTAATCAGCTTGTTCTCATGTCACCTTCCCAACTCATCCATCAAGTTTGTCATAATCCGTCCATATCCTTTTGAAATATTGTGCTATATATCGTTTTGGTGAATATATATCAATGGTGTATATATATATATCATATATATATACATATCAATGGTGAAGAATCATATATCATATATATCATATATATCAATCGTATATATATATCAATGGTGAAGAATCACTTAAAAAAAATTTTTTTAACTTCTCGTATCCAGAACTGGATCTTCACCAAAATATTATAATTTCGTGCTTGTCACACACCCAACCTATCTACCAAGTTTTATCCGAATCTGTCCACAACACAAATCTGGACATCTCTCTGGCTATTATCAGAAAACCACCTCACCGTCGTCGAGTCTGGCAATTCACTCAAGCCGACTGGCTGGGTCTCCGAGCAGCCATCAAACTTACAGACTGGTCTCCTATCACTACTTTCTCAAACATCAACTCATCCTGGGAATTCTTTCAAAGAAACTTGCTCTCCCTCATGCACAGATTTATCCCCTCTCGTGTTCAGTTGTCTTACCCTTCCTCCCGCCCTTAGTTTACTGAAGCTTGTGGCGAGGCAGTTGTCCTGAAACAACTTGCCTTTGCCTCATGGAAAGCAAACCCAACTGAGGGCAATCTCAGTTCTTTCCACAAAGCTCGGAACAAGTGTGTCTCTACCCTCAGGAGAGCCAGAAAACAACATCTTTCTCATCTCAAGTCTGAACTCTCAAACCTCTCTCCCTCCTCAAAATCCTGGTGGCGTTTAATCAAATCTGTTTCTGGTGTATGTTCCCCCTCCATCCCCTCCCTTACCTCAAATGGCCGCACTGCTGATTCCACATGTGATAAAGCTGAATGTCTAAACTCGGTGTTTGCAGCTAAATCTTGTGTCCTAAACCCATCACAATCTCTACCCACTTTACCCAGTCGCACCCAACTGTCCCTGGACTCTGTATCCTTTTCTCCTGACAAGGTGGAGAGCTTGCTTTCAAACCTCGAGTCAGATTCTGCAACCGGTCCAGACGGCATCAGCCCACGTGTCCTCAAAGCCTGCTCTTCTGCTCTTGCCCACCCTCTCTCTGTTCTATTCACCCTCTCATTTGCCCAAGGTCATCTGCCATCTGCTTGGAAATCTGCTAACATCACTGCCCTGCATAAAAAGGTGCAAAAACAGATCCCTGTAACTACAAACCAATCAGCCTTCTCCCAATCATCAGCAAGGTGATGGAATCCATCATCGCTTCAGACATGAAATCCTTCCTCTTCTCCAATGACTTGATTTCCAATCATCAATTTGGTTTCAGACCAGGTCACTCTACCCTGGATATGCTGCTTCTGCTCTCCCATCAATGGATGGAGGTCCTCAATGCCAGACAGGAAATCCGAGCCGTTTCCCTGGACATATCACGTGCTTTTGACACAGTCTGGCACCCTGCCCTACTCACCAAACTCTCTTCCCATGGTATTCAAGGCCATCTCCACTCATGGCTCGCAGACTTCTTCTCCTGTCGCAGTCAACGTGTGGCCCTAAATGGAGTTCTTTCATCCCCTCTTCCTGTGCAGGCTGGAGTTCCTCAAGGTAGCGTTCTGGGCCCTGTTCTTTTTCTGGTTTTCATCAATGATCTCTCGGACTCTCTGGAAAATCCTCTATTTCTCTTTGCCGACGACTCCACCCTCTGCCGTACCATCGGTCATCCCTCAGACCGGCAAGCAGCAGCTTCTTCACTCACTGCAGATCTGGATAAAATCACAAACTGCTCCAACACGTGGAACATGTCTTTCAATCCAGACAAATCTCACACTCTCACTATGTCTCTTCGAAAGGACCGTTTAGAAAACCCACCCATCCACTTTCTCAACAATCCTCTGGAAGAAGTCTTTTCTTTCAAGCTTCTAGGTCTCACTATCTGCCATGACCTTTCCTGGGAAAGTCACATTTCCAACCTCGCCTCAAAAGCCAGTCGCCGACTGGGAATCCTCCGTCGTGCTAAGTCCTTCCTCGGCCCTCTTGAGCTCCTGACCACTTACAAAGCTTTTGTCCGTAGCCTGATGGAGTACTGCTCTCCCCTCTGGGCTGGTGCTCCTGCCTCCCACCTTTCTCGGCTTCACGCTGTCGAAACCAGGGCATTTAAGATCATTGGCATCTCCCGCAATGAAGCTGTCTTTGGGCCTCTCACTCAATCACCGCAGGTTGGTCGGTGGTCTTTCTGTCTTCTACCGACTCCTCTCCAGCCTTGCCCCCCCTGCTCTCTCTGCGATTTGTCCCCACCACATTTCCACAGGGCGCTCAAGGTCCGCCAACAACCCCCTTCTGGTAAAACTACCAAAATCACGAATCACTGCTCATCTTCACTCTTTCATTCCTCTTTTTTCCCAACTTTGGAATAAACTTCCTCACTCTGTTCAATCCCATTCTTCCCTCCAGGCTTTCAAAACAGCTGTTCACCACCACCTCTTATCTTCCCCCATCCAAATCCTCGATCTTTTCTACCCCCGATAATCCACCCAAGCCCACTTCCTTCATTTCTCCTGCTTTCCTTCCTGAAAGTCCCTGTAATGTCCATCTTCTCTTCGCCATGTTCCCCGTCCCATCCCCATCCCTCTCCCTTCCACAGTTCACCTAATGTGTCTGTTCCCCACTGTTTTGTCCCTTCCACTCCCGCCCCTCTTGTCTCATGCCTCCTTGCTGTGAGTTGTGTGTTAGCTCTTATACGTGCCTCGACCAAGGCATACAAAAAAAAAAAAAAAAACTTTGAGATATCCTGATACATTAATAAATATATATATATATATATATATATATATATATATATATATATATATATATATATATATATATATATATATATATATATATATATATATATATATATATATATATATATATATACACAAGTCTGAAGACGACGATGGTTCACGAGTGGTATTTGACGATGTAGATTGTTTCAGAAGTCAAGGATGAGACAATGTGATAATGTTTGACCAAGTTATAGAAATGATCAACATGATGTGGTACGAGTGACAGGTTATTGGCTGCAAAATGTCGAAAACCCGGTTTCGTTCAACAACTTTAAAAATTTGACCTTTGCATAACCTTTAAAGGTCACAAAACAATGTGGACATTAAAATAAGGAAACAGGATACGTGCTATAGCTTATTGGAGTTAGTTCGTCGAAGAAGGTCGAAAACCCGGTTCGATTCCCACAACTTTGAAAATTTGACCTTTGTGAACTTTAAAGGTCAAAGGCCAAGGATTATGACCTTTGGTGCAAAACTTCCTCTGGAACATTCCAAGAACAATATAACGTCATTTCGGCTATATGGAATTTCACACTCCTCAGATTATCCATACTTTGATGAAATCAGCGTAAAAACAAACTTGAAGGGGGCGCCACGGGCAAGGTGTTCGAGATAGAGCAAAATGGTTTCAAGACTTTAGGTGGGGAATGACCTCAAGATTATGCATTAAAAATATTGTCATCCTCGCTCTCAAAGTTAGGGCGGTCATTTGATTTTTATGTCAAAATTCGAAATTTTCTAAGTTTGTGACCTTGTGACCTTGACACGAAAATGAAAAATCGAGCTCCGTGGGGCTATGCAGGTGCCATTGGGCTAACCAAATACCGAAACGCCTGCCAGATTCGACAAACCCCTTTGAGAAGATGGATTTTTATGTCAAAATTCGCAATTTTCTAAGTTCGTGACCTTGTGACCTTGACCTTGGGACGAAAATGAACAATCGAGCTCTGTGCGGCTATGCAAGTGCCATTGGGCTAACCAAATACTGAAACCCCTGCCAAATTCGACAAACCACCTAGGAGAAGATGCAAATTGAAATCGGCTACCCCCTAAAAACACAATTCGCAATTTTTTAAGTTCGTGATCTTGTGACCTTGACCTTGGGACGAAAATGAACAATCGAGCTCTGTGCGGCTATGCAAGTGCCATTGGGCTAACCAAATACTGAAACCCCAGCCAGATTCGACAAACCCCTCAGAGAAGATAATTTTTTTACGCCAAAATTCACAATTTTCTAAGTTCATGACCTTGTGACCTTGACCTTGGGACGAAAATGAAAAATCCAGCTCTGTGGGGCTATGCAGGTGCCTTTGGGCTAACCAAATACCGAAACCCCTGTCATATTCGACAAACCCCCTTGGAGAAGATGCAAACTGAAATCGGCTACCCCTAAAAGCACATGTTTTTTGGCACTGGCTCCGCCCATAATGGGAGCACCACGCCCATTCTCAGGAAAACAACTAGATCATGATATAAACCTCCCACCAAAATTTTATCAGGATTGGATCAAAACCCACAGAGCCATGCTCGGGACAGACAGACAGACAGACAGACAGACAGACAGACAGACACACAACAATAACGAATATAGTGGTCACTTATTTTTTTTGTGAAAATATTTTTTCGTGAACCAATATATATTCTCAAACAATGCAATGCAGAATGGTGATCATGTTCCTATACTGCCATAGCCTGCTTACATATTAATTTGCATTAATTCTCGAAACAATTCAATTCGTTACACATAACAGACATCAACTCCACAAGACAATTTTGTTTTCCAAACCAATCCCTTTACTGACCATTGAGTCACTTTCACCCGTTACCATCCTCATTACCCATGTTCCAATTTCTTGCAAGATGGATCCCTTGGGACAGTAAGCATCAAAGCACTTTACCATAAGTGTAAGTCGTCGCAGGTTGATCGGGTCCAAAAGTGTCATCCACCCCTTCTAAATTTTCTTTGCACCCTTCAATCCACTCCTGTGGATTGGTAGCTTTCAAACTCCCTGGATCCCAATTTTTTTTTTTTTACTTATTTGTTTATTTTCTACATTTATCCATCACTCCAAAATCTTGTAGATCACGCTGACTAATGTTTGGGTGCAATTGTAGACTTCAAGCACACCCTCGATCAGGTGTCAAAGAATCAGATCAGCCACAAGAACTGTGTCTACATACATTCTTGCAAGAGGCAGCAGCATCTATGCCTGCACCCCCACCCCCTCCCCCTCCAGGATCCGGATGACCCAAATTTCTTTCATTCGCTCCTAGAATCCTGCATCCTCCTCCGGGGACCGATAAACCCATTGTTTCCTCATCCACTCTCATTTGATGCCTACATCCTCCTCCGGGATCTAATAGGTCTAGAGTTCTTTCATCCATTCCGAATTGATGCCTGTATCCCCCTCCAGGAACTGTTAGATACAGATTTCTCTCGTCCACTCTCGATCGATGCCTCCATCCTCCTCCGGGATCTGGTAGGCCCAAAGTTCTCTAATTCATTCCCTCCTCGAGGATGAACTGTGATCACAGCCATAATCCAGGCAGACAATGCCAGGCCCAGCAGACCCAGCCGAAACTGTGCCTCCTGGGTGTGCCAGGCATAGGACGGAACAAGGCCACGACCTGCCGACCCACAACCAGCATAAGGATTACTCCCAGGCACGCATAGACACCGGCAACCGCACTCCACCATCCATGATAGACAAACGCCAGACAAACAGCCACTGGTTAATGTGAATGCCATCACCTGACCCCAGGATGTGACGTTCGTCTGCGAGGCCGCCTGCGATGAGAGTTGGAGTGAGTTGAGATGTGTTTTGGCTTTGTGCAACTCTTTATGTTTCTCTTTCATCTTCCCATAACACCATTTACTTGCCTTCACTTTCTTTTCAGCTCTAGTGAGCCTGTGCTTATTTGGCTTGCTGCTGGCACAGCCCATCCAATTCTGCTTGCAGGGCAAGAGCATTAGCCTGCACATGCTGCTGGCAGCTGCGATCGCTGTCCAACTCAGCTTAAAGCTCACACACTCTCTCCTGAAGACTTGTCATCATCTTCTGGGTTTCGCTCTTGAATGAGTGCAGTCCACTATGCAATGCTCTGTTCTCCTGGCGTAAACTCTCTATCAGATCTTATTCAGGGGGTCCCTCTGAAATGCTGGGTGCTGGAATCAGCAAAGGCTGTGGTTCTGGTTCCGGTTCAAGTTCTGACTCCTCTCCTGGAATCACCACGACTGGACTCACCTGCTCAACCAGTGCAGATGCCCTCGTGTACGGCCCCTGCTCTCCGTTGTACCTCCATTGGATGGGAGACTCGGATCTGGTATGACCTGGGTGAGAGGTGCCAGACGACACCGTCCGGTCTGTGTCATGGAAATAGCATGCGGAAGATCCAAACATGCAGAACCTGCTTCAAAACAGCTAAGCTCACCGTCCATACAGGCAAAAAGCTCCATTATTGGCCGAAAGATGGTGCCAATGCCACTCTCTTCCACAGCGCCAAGCTCCCCATCCGTCTCTGCCAAACCAGATGGAAAAAGCGGCCACCCAATGTGGCAGTCAACTTTCCTTATGTTCAACATGATGTAGATTTCCACAAGCCAACCACAATAGTCATGATGGTGGTTCCACACGTGACCAAACCCCCTCCCAGCCGAGCAACTGGAAGTGAGGAATCCTGCGGAACATTGCGGTGTCCACCGCATTAAAGCTTGTGGAGCAACTTGCAGAACTTGCTGAGAATAGAATTGCTGGAAAAGATGAAAGTTCCTGCTACATTCCAGACTGTGTTGGCACCTTGTGTTGCCCAAGACACCTTACTCAAGATGCAAATGCAGACATGTTTCTCTTCAAAGCTTGCACTTGACTCACTCTGGTCTAATTCAAGATGAGCCCCCACTCAACCAACATGAAGCTCCCATTGCTGCAACTCTCCTCCTTTACACACCCTGCAAATAGTTAAAACATTGGCTCTGCCAAATCTGCTCGACCCTGTTCAGCAACATTCCCAGTGTCAAAGTGCATCAAGTCCAACCAAACTTCGTACGAGTCAGTCAGTCTAAGCATGTTTTCGACAGAACCATCAACATCACCATTGATCCTAACAAACTTTTGGTTCTATCTCCTCTCCCTTGATAGTATTGTCCAAAGTGTTCAGCCAGTCCTGTAACATTCCATCCACCCTTTCCCCAGTCAATTGTGGCTCCCACAAGCCTTTATGAGCAAACACCAGCTCTTGTTCTGTGATACGAGTTTCCAACTTTTGCACCTCCTCAGCTAAACTACCACCGTGGCGCTTACAAAATCCAATTCCTTTACCTGCCGTCACATTATGGCATCCACACGGGTGTGATAGCCTTCCAGGTCCTCATTCACTTTGGCAATTCTTTTATTTGTGGACCCAATTTCTTCTTCCAACTTTTCCCCCATTTGGACAGCCTGGGTTTTACCCTCTTCTATTTTCAATGCCAATTATCTTCAGCCAATTCCTGTGTTATTCCCTTCTTAATTTCGTTCATTTGATCAGTGATGCCTTTTATTTCCCCTTCAATTTTGCCTTCCAAGTGTCCATTCATTTCATTCCTTTGTTCAACAATTTTGTTCTCCATTCCTCTCATGTCATTCCTTTGTTCATTCATTTTGTTCTTCATTTCCCTCATGTCATTCCTTTGTTTTACAATTTTGTTATCCATTCCCTTCATGTCATTCCTTTGCTCAACAATTTTGTTCTCTATTCCCTTCATGTCATTCCTTTGTTAATGCCTGGTGTTGGTTTAATTATTAGGATGGTGGGCTTTGGATCCAAGGTTCCTGAGTTCAAATTTCACTCGGCTGTTGAATTAATACAAGGTTGGGTTGACTCTGCCTGCCATCTTTCTGAGGTCAGCAAAATGAGTGTCAGCATGCTGGTATCCTGTGCCAGAGTGGTGGCCTGTCCAGGGTTGTGCCCAATACCCAAGGAGACTGCTGAGGCAGCACCAACGCTCTGCACAGAGTATGGTCCCATTGGATGGATGGATTCCTTTGTTCATCAATTTGTCTCTTCAATTCACCAACCACCAGAGTCAACAGTTCATTGCTGCTTTCCCTTTGTTAATCCATTTGTCTTCATTCATTCCATCTCTTCATTCATTCCATCTCTTCATTCATTCCATCTCTTCATTAGTTTGTTGATTTTGTCTCCACAACTGTTCCCACATGACCTGGAGAGCTCACTCATTCGTTTTACGGCCCAGGAATGGGGAACGTTCCTCCCCTATCCTCAATCAGCTCTCTCCCTGGCTCGCTTCCTCCATACTCACTATGTAACATGAGCATCGCCATCTCGTGCCAATCCACCATTTCAAGCTCGTCCGCAATTTTGAGCACGTGTTTAATTCCCTCAGAAAAAAAAAAAAATTCTCTTCCTTAAATTTCCATGCGTTCTTTTCTCCCAACACCAATTAGCGTGATCAACAATTTCATGTCCCCTCTGGAATGTTGATTAGAGTTCGAATCCCACGACCTGAGACCAAATGTCGATAAGGGTTCGCATCCCACTACCTGAGACCAAATGTCGCGGGGGGTGGCCAGCTCAGGTTAACACCCCCGACCCAAATTGTGGTGACGGGCGGTTAACACTGCCAGCCCCCGGTCAGCCGAGCGGTTCCTTATTAATAGGAAGTGGAAACGATGATCCTCGGAGATTATCACGCATGCTGGAAGGGCATTGGGCAATGGCGGAGGGGCGTAGGAGCACAGCACAGAAATGGATGCAGATGAAATGGAGCACAGCACAGCACAGAAAACTTGTATTCTTAGTGATAATACGGATGATATACCTTCTCCCCAAGATTTGGATAAATTAAAAAAGAACCTCGTTATCTTTGATGATTGTGTTAATGAGAGAAACCAAACGGTAATGGATAGCTACTATACAAGAGAGAGACATTCTTCTTGTAATTGTATTTATCTTAGTCAATCATACTTTCAACTCCCTTGTCGCTGAAAAAGAAACGATGCTTATACTTTTATTTTATTCAAGTTAAATTCAATAGATATAAACAATTTTTTGAGAGACAATTGTTCCACATTATGTAGTAAAAAGGAATTTGGGATTGTATGAAGCACATGACTGAAAAATATAAATATAATGTTGTGAAACAAGATGAGATATTAAAAGATATAATTTTTTATTTTATAAACAATTACATATATAAACTAGAGGGGGAGCATTCGGTAGAGTGCAAAACCTCCGCCGCCAATACTGCTGGGTCACTTAAGTGAACTTGATATCCTATTCATTGTAGGTCAAAATGGATCAGACAACACTGAATCACGATTGAATAAACTAAACTAGATCGACGTGCATGTAGAAATGCCCAAAAAATAAAATCGAAATATTTTTGAAAAAAAAGTTGCAAAATTTGTTTTTTTTCTCTAACAAATTTTTTGGGGGGGTTGGAAATCACTTAAAACATGTAGAAATGTAAAAAAAAAAAATTCAAATATTTTTCAAATAAAATCGAAATTTTTTTGAAAAAAAAGTTGCAAAATTTTCTGCTTTTTATTTTTTATTTTTTTTTTTGGACAAAGTCCAAAATCTAATGGCATGATCCTTGGACCATACCTAATCCCCCCACCAAGTTTCGTCGAAATCCGTCCAGGAGTTTTTCCGTAATACTGTTCACAAACAAACAGACGGGTGAAAACAATAACCTCCATCCATCTTCGATGGCGGAGGTTAATGACAACTATTATTATAAATATTGTGGGTAAATCTGCTTCTGGAAAAAAAACTTTCATAAATCAAGGTTTGTGTATAGCACAAATGAGAATGTTGTAAATTTGCTTAAAAAGCACCATGTAGTTCGTATTGTATCAACAACAACTAGAGCAATAAGACCTGGAGAAGTAGAATGTGAAGATTATTACTATATTTCAGTAGAGGAACATATGCGATTGAGGAATGAAGGCCAAATATTTAAGGAGGTTTCTCTTGGTTCAACAAAATATTCACATTGTAAGAGTGAGTTAAAGAAACTAAAATCTGGTGATCTTGGCATATTAGAAACTAATCCAGAAGGAATGAGACAAATTATTAAACATCTGAGTGGTAATGGGGTTAAGATTTTATCATTCGGTTTTGATGTTGATGAAGAAACTCCACGCAAACGTATGGAAAGCAGAGATACAAGTATTAGTGAAGAAGAAAGTACAACTTGTATTAAACGTTAATAAAGAATTTGATGAAATATTTAAAGAAAAGGATTTATTTGAACACATCTACTTTAATGATGACGAAAAGGAAAATTTCCCTGTTGACCTTTATAATTCAGTGAATGATATTTTCCAATAAATAAATGGATGCGAAAGAAAGGGAAAAAAGATTTAATGAGCATCAAGAGTTGGTTTCAAAAGTTGTAAAACAACAGGAAGACGTAAAGAATAAACGCAGGCAGAAACTAATGGGTGAAGAAGCATTTGGAAGAAAACAAGAGAAATTTTTTTAACCACTTTTAAAAACTTCCCAAGAAAAATTATATATGCTTCCACAGTTCCCACAATAGAATATACTCCTAAAAAACTTCAAATGTTAAAAGATTTCAGTCAAATGACTGAGGAAGAATGAGGGCAAATCGGAGAATTGAATATGATGATGGAATATTTCAACAACTGGAAGAGATTAATCAACCCCCCTGATTATATTGTGAAGGCTCTTCACAACAATGAATATTCAGTGGATTCAAAAACCAAAGCAGGACTCATTCCAACAGAACAACCAGCAATATTTCATCTTGTTCAAGAAAAGGGATTGATATTTAATGATGAATTAAGGTTCTTGAGTTCTGCTCAACCTCCTGTTAAACTAACTCCAAGATAAATGTTTCTTCTAACAAAAGATGGAAAACAAGGTTCAACTGTGAGGGATGAATCAAAGTATTTTGATAAACCATTGGATATGAAAAATAAGGATGATATAGTATATATTTATCTGCTGGACTCTCTTAATTATAGGGTTAGTCTATCTGGTAAAAGTAGGAAGAATGAGAAGAAGAAACACATTATTCAGGCTTTAGGTAGCCTTGGTTCAGGTGTAAGTTTTCTTCTAAATGACCCATCACAATTAGTTAATGGACTTATTGCTGTTCGGTAGTAAGAAGGCTGGAAATAACAATTGTTTTAATGAAGCATCAGCCATTTTAGACCAGCTGATGAACATGAAAATAATGAATAAATGTCAATGCAAAGACATTTTATCCCATATTAAATAAGATAAGAAGCACAATCCTAAGTTTTAATTTCACAACAAGCGACCACACATCTTCATTCCCATACCCATGACAACTTGACGAAACAAAAGAATATGAGGCGTCTTTATTGTCCATGGAAACTTATACCTTGTTTAATTGCACCGAGAAAAATGACAAGTTTACTTATTATCTGGGAAGTGGATACAAAACGATAACAGTTTCACCCGGAGCATATGAGATTTCTCAAATATCTTCCAAAATTGCTCGCCTTATTAAAGAACAGGGTGATGAACCAAAAAATATTGTTATCGATATTCAAAAACATACTTCAAAATCAACGATTAAACTTAAAAATAACTGCAAGGTTGATTTCACAATTGATAATTCATTTAGAGAGTTATTGGGTGTCTCCTCAAAAAAAGATTGAAACTAATGGGACGTTTTACAGCGATAATGTCGTTCAAATATCCTCAAGCATAAATTCGGTATTAATTCACTGTGATTTGATTGCTGGTGCTTATAATGATGGAATAAGAATAAATACAATATTTTCATTCAGTGCATACTCAACCCCAATTGGTTATAAATTCAATATGGAACCCAAAAATCTGGTTTATCAACCGATGTCAGGAAAAACCATATACAGACTAAAGTTTAGGATAACTGACCAAGATAATCACATGATTTCTTTTAATGAAGAAATTATATCCATCAGAATTCACCTACGTGGAGTTTTCCAATAAATAAATACAATGGTTATTGTGAAGAAACACGAGTTGGGAAAATATAAAATAATTACAGGGGATGGGATGTTCCTTTCCCCATACTACAAGGGTGAAGGTATGTATCTTGGTCGAGGATACTATTCACCTCAGAGACAAAGGGGTGTAGGACATCAATTTATAAAAAAAGGAGATGGAATAATTGAAACTCGAATGGGTATAGGTTCAACTATTCTTAAACATAAAGACCTAATTGGTTCAACTGCTTCTGCTGTGGGAAATGTAGCGGGTGCTATAAAGAGTATAAAAGATACCCAAAAGGAATCTCATAAATTGCAAGCAATAAAAGAAATTAAGAAAGGCAAAACTCAGTTGTCTCCCCAAGAACGACAGGAAATAATTCAAATACTTGGTTCAGGGTTTCAAAAGTTTTTACATCTTTTTTCCTAAATGAATACAAGTATGGAAGCAATTGATAGTATCTATGATTTGGATGATACCATTGTTATCTCAAACTCTACTAAAAAAGAAGACTACTTCAAGGTAAATGATATAACACGAACAAACTGGAATACAAATGGAACAAAAAGTTTTGAAATCAATAATCAACAAACTTATTTGAATCGAGCCAAAAGTTTCTTGTTGTGTAAATTTACATTTGCTGAGGCTGCGAATACCACAAATGCTACACTTGTAAATGATTTCTTCTGGAAAATGTTTGATAGTGTTCGTTTGTATATTGGAACACAAGAAGTTGAAGCAGTTGATTATGTCTCTGCTACATCTGAAATGATGAAATTTACACTATATTCATGTAGTGATAGAATGGGAAAGGTAGCTGTCGAAGGTTTTATTCCTGATATGGCAATGGGAACAAACACAGACCCTGGATATAGTCAAAGGAAAGGAATGTATAATGATGATACAAAAGCAGGTAATAGTTTTACTGTGGCACTTCCCCTTAAATGTATATTTGGATTTTGTGATCAAGATAAAGCTCTGTATGGTCTTAAAATTAGATTTCAACTACAAAGGAATGATAATGAAAATAGATTGCTTTTTGGCATGGCTAATGCTTTTGCTGATCAGAATAAATTTCTAATTGATGAAATTAGTTGGTATATTAGTGAATATACTCCTCATCTTAAAACAGAAGAGATGTTGAATATAAGACTTAACTCAAAGAAACCACTCAATGTATCACACCTACTCACTGCCCTACTCACCAAACTCTCTTCCCATGGTATCCAAGGCCATCTCCACTCATTGCTCGCAGACTTCCTCTCCTGTCACAGTCAGTGTGTGGCCCTAAATGGAGTTCTTTCATCCCCTCTTCCTGTCCAGGCTGGAGTTCCTCAAGGTAGCGTTCTGGGCCCTGTTCTTTTTCTGGTTTTCATCAATGATCTCTCTGACTCTCTGGAAAATCCTCTATATCTCTTTGCTGATGACTCCACCCTCTGTCGCACCATTGGTCATCTCTCAGACCGGCAAGCAGCAGCTTCTTCGCTCACTGTAGATCTGGATAAAATCACAAACTGGTCCAACACGTGGAACATGTCTTTCAATCCCGACAAATCTCACACTCTCACTATGTCTCTTCGAAAGGACCATTTAGAAAACCCACCCATCCACTTTCTCTACAATCCTCTGGAAGAAGTCCTTTCTTTCAAGCTTCTGGGTCTCACTATCTGCCATGACCTTTCCTGGGAAAGCCACATTTCAAACCTCGCCTCCAAAGTCAGTCGCCGACTGGGAATCCTCCATCGTGCAAAGTCCTTCCTCGGCCCTCCTGAGCTCCTGACCACTTACAAAGCTTTTGTCCGTAGCCTGATGGAGTACTGCTCTCCCCTCTGGGCTGGTGCTCCTGCCTCCCACCTTTCTCGGCTTCACGCTGTAGAAACCAGGGCATTTCGTATCATCGGCATCTCCCACAATAAGGCTGAGTCTTTGGGCCTCTCACTCAATCACCGCAGGTTGGTCGGTGGTCTTTCTGTCTTCTACCGTCTCCTCTACAGCCTTGCCCCCCCCTGCTCTCTCTGCGATTTGTCCCCACCACATTTCCTCAGGTCGCTCAAGGTCAGCCAACAACCCCCTTCTGGTAAAACTACCAAAATCACTGCTCACCTTCACTCTTTCATTCCTCTTTTTTCCCGCCTTTGGAATAAACTCCCTCACTCTATTCTTTCCCATTCTTCCCTCCAGGCTTTCCAAACAGCTGTTCACCACCACCTCTTATCATCCCCCATCCAAATCCTCGATCTTTTCTATCCCCGATAATCCACCCAAGCCCACTTCCTTCAAATTACCTGCTTTCCTTCCTGAAACTCCCTATAATGTCCATCTTATATTCCCCATGTTCCCCGTCCCATCCCTCTCCCTTCCACAGATCTCCTAATGTGTCTGTTCCCTACTGTTTTGTCCCTCCCACTCCCACCCCTCTTGTCTCATGCCCCCTTGATGTGCGTTGTGTATTTGCTCTCACACGAGCCTCGACAAGGTATACAAAAAATTAAAAAAAACCTTAAAAGAAGATGTCAACACGTTAAACTGATCCAAACCACTTACACGTGGAATTTGGGTGTTCGGGAAGGAAAGCCACGATATCTGTGGCTCCTTTTTTAAAAACCAGATGGTGATACTGCTACTGATAAGAATAATGCATTGAGTGATAATGCTAAGGTGAAACAACTTCGCGTTTCTCTAGATGGAACATTTTATCCACGAGATAGATTGGAAATTAATTGGGAAAAAATGATTATGCTGAAGCATACAAGTCTTACCAAAAGGTGTGTGAAAGCAATGGAAATAAAGAACCCATTTTGGATATGACAGCATTTAAAAGTCTGTATACAATCTATGCAATTGACCTGAGTGCTCAAAAGGAAACTATAAAGTCTAATCGAGTGGATACTTCCCTATACATTGAAAGAGAAGAGAGTGAACAAGTTGATTCATATTGTTTGCTTTTGGAAGAAACAGAATTACAGATTAATACAGATAATGGTGTTATGATTAGTCTCAGATAATTTTTTTGATAAATAAATGAGTAGTAAAGTGCCAACTGGGGAAAATGTTAATCAAATCAATCTTCATAAACTATCATCTTGTATTCAAAATCAAAAGCCTTGAATGATTAACGTTAATACAATTCAGAGAAAAGGAGTAGTAAGAATTGATGTTTTGCTCACAAGAGAACAGGTGAAAATCTTGAACGATACTGGCTCACTTAAAATTAAAATGTCAAAACCAATGTTGAAGAAATATTCAATAAGAGAGACGAGTGGAGGATTTCTCCCATTTCTAATTCCTTTATTTGCTGGTTGAAGTGCGGCTGGAGCATTTCAGCAGCGGTGAAAACTGCCAACGAAAGGAAGGCTCAACTCCGGGCTCAAAAAGACTTGGAAAGACAAAACAAAGAGTTGGAGAAACAAATTAGTGGAAGTGGTGTAATTGTAGATTTTGCTGAAAAACTTGGTCTGCCTGATAAAGCGAGATTGTTAGTTGGAGATATGCTTTCTTCTATCGCACAATCAGGTGTAAAATTACCTAAAAGGGCGTAATGGATTATATCTTTCTAATAAATAAATGAGCATTGATGAGTGGTTTAAAGAATTTGGAAAAAATACAAAATCAAATTTAGAACTTATCAAATATTGTAAGAAATTAAAAATTCATAATGTGGTTATTTGCATGAGAGATGAATTAACAAACGTGTCTCAACATACAAAGAATATTATTATGAACTTAGAAGATAATAATGGGAATAGTTCTCATTGGGTTTGTATTTTTAATCGTCAAGACAAATATTATTTTGATAGTTTGGTCTTCCACCACCTGTTGAAGAACAGGAAAACACAAATCATGAAAACACAAAGAACAGGATTATATATAATATGTAAGGGAAGATGGGGAGGTATTTCCTGTCATTAAATTAATCTGTCATATATTTCTGATACATAAATTACAGCAAGAAGGCTTCAAGAAAATTATCATTTCTGTGTCCAAGCATACCTTCAAGAAAAGGGTATTCGGTATTTTAATAAATATGTTCTACAACATAAGAATGAGGTATTTTCAATAAAAGATTGGCTTTATACTGATGTTAATAAACCAACAACTTTGGTTTTAACTAAAATGTTAAATAATGAAATTTTTTTAAAGTTAAGAATACGCAAGGCTCTTTTAGAAAATCAGAAGAAATTTTATTGGTTTCCTGTTGTAAAACTTTTTTTATTTTGGATGCAGGAATATCATGTAATCCAGATGAATATATGTATGATATTCTATAGGGTGAAAGTGGATCAAGGATAGTAAGGGATGACGAAGGAGTTGAAGAAACTGAGAAGAGAGGAAGAAGAGAGAGAAGGAGGAGAGGGAGGGGAGAGAGAGAGAGAGAGAGAGAGAGAGAGAGAGAGAGAGAGAGAGAGAGAGAGAGAGAGAGAGAGAGAGAGAGAGAGGGAGAGAGAGAGCATGAATGAGAAAATGAGAAGAGGGACAATGAGGAGAGGGACAGGGAGGAAAGAGAGAATAAATAAATATAAAAATATGGAAACCAGTGAGATTATAAAAAGATCAAAGGTATTACAGAAAATAAACTAGAACGGGCACTCATGGAGCGCATACCTTCGCCACCACTACTTTTTTATTCTTGGTAAGAGTGTGGGGAACTGGTTTCATATGAATGGTCTTATGACACAAACCACATATCTATAATGTCATGACCCCCCCCCCCGACTTTCGGGGGCTACGGACTAAACAACAATCAACTAACGTCGTTTTGGCGAGTCTTCACTTGCAAGCTCGGTGAATACAACGTTTCAACAAGAGAAGGTAATCTCGTTTGATGCTGGTTTCATGCAAATCGAATAAGAATTGACTGAGTTGTGCCGAAAACCGCATATTTTTCAAGGGCGTGACCCCCCCCCCCCGACATTTTACCCCAACCGGTGACATGTGTTATGACGTCATTGTGTCACAAGATTGGGCATTAAATTCTGAACATTTTGGTGCTGGGTTCATGTAAAGCAGACAAGAATTGACCGCGTTATGACAAAAACCGCATATTTTTCAAGGTCGTTACCCCCCTGACCTTTGACCCCAAAGCGGTAACAAGAGTATGGGCGTCATTGTGTCATATTGCATATCACAAGATGAGGCGTTGAATTCTGAACATTTTGGCGTTAGTTGCATGCAAATTGAATAAAAATTGGCCATGTTATCGTAAAAAGACGATTTTGACCTTTTCGTGACCTTGACCTTGACCTTTGACCCGAACGATCCCAAAATATAATCGAATGCTTCCTGGCTAATAACCAATCATCCCACCAAATTTCATGCAATTCGGTTTTATACTTTTTGAGTTGTACGAATCACAAGATTACAAACAAATAAATAAATAAATAAATAAATAAATAAATAAATAAATACACGCCGACCAAAACATAACCTTTCGCAGAATGCGAAGGTAATAAATCTCAACACACCGAGTAGGAAAACAAAGAATTGGCAAGTCTATTAGAAATATATGCGTCAAGACTATTAACATCGGCTTCAGGGAGAAGATTTAAACGAGTAAGTGGAGATAAAGAAGAGAAAGAAGGAAAAGATTATATTATTGATGATGTTGGTGTAATTGACTTTAATTATAGTTTTACATTTTTTTTCTTAAATAAATGGAGGAGAGAGTGAAGACATTTCTAAGGATTCTTTATGTGTTAAAAATTAAGATTCAAATGTGCATGTTGGAAACAAAAAAGGTTTTCACACTCTGTCGGAATTTTTCACCTAAATAAATGAGTTATTGTCTAAAATGTAAACAAGAAAACCAAGAGTAAAAATATCTCGTATGTTAAAAGTAAAAATAATAGGGTTATACAAAAAGGTACATGTTCGGTGTGTGGCTCAAAAAAGAGTGAATTCACCAAATACAAACAAGGGGGAGATATACAAAAGTTTTTTTTTAGGAAGTAAGTTTTTTAGGAAAAGTCAGGAAGTAAATTTACAACAACTGGAATACCAGAGGAATTACATCTCCCAGGGTATTCTTTCTGTGGTCCAGGAACAAACTTGAATAAAAGATTAGATGAGGCTGACAATCCTAAACCGTGGAGCAAACCTATCAATAGGGTTGATGAAGTGTGCATGAGGCACGATATTGATTCTGGAAATAGCACAACGTTGGAAGAAAAACACGAAGCCGATAGAGAAATGTTGTATAATTTGTCTCTGATACAAAATCCAACCTTGAGAGAAAAAGTTGATAGGTTCATCGTGAAGAAGATGATCAATGCTAAATTGAAACTTGGGCTTGGAAATTCAAAAAACTTATAGGCTCTAATGATGACATTAAATTGAAGAGCAATTAGCTGATGAATTACATAAACCAATAATCACAAAGTTTCATAGAAGGAAGGTTTATTCCAAGGAAGTTGATTATATCTGGTCCGCTGATTTAATTGAACTCAATTATGATAAGGGGTACAAATATGCTTTAACCGTTATTTATTTGATGAGTAGATATGCGTGGGTTGTTCCTTTGCAAAACAGGTAATACTCTGATGTTAGCTTTCCAACAGATATTCAATAAAAGCAAGAGAAAACCTAAAAAAATTGTGGACTGATGAGGGTACAGGGTTCTACAACAAAATATTTATGAATTTTCTTAAAAATAACAACATTACATGAGGCAGCACCTTTAATGAAGGAAAAGCGGTTGTTATTGAGCGTTTTAATCACAGTTTAAAAGAGAGACTATATAAAAAATTCACTCAACTCTGTTCTCAACAATGGTTGTCTTTAATTCAGGACATTGTAGATAAGTACAACGACACGATTCATACCTCAATGAAAACGAAGCCATCAGAAACATTTACAAAATTAAAATATGAAAAAGAGATTAATGTCAGAAAGCATAAGTTCAAAGTTGGTGATAAAGTAAGAATATACAGGTGGAAATATCATTTTGAAAAAGGTTATACCAAGCGATGGACAAATGAACTTTTTTAAATTGTTGATGTCGTCGGTACAGTTCCTTGGACTTACAAATTATGTGATTTAAAGGCGGAAGAGATTTTAGGTTCATTTTATTCACAGGAATTACAAAAGACAAAGATAATATAATTTTTTTTGAATCCGCCCACACAAGCCACATCCATGCAAACCCCACTCACAAAAGCCACAGCCACACAAGCCCCACCCACATAAGCCACATCCATCCAAACCCCACCCACATAAGCTACATCCACATCCATCATATCCACATAATTAGTGATTAGTTTATTAATTCCCACACACAACATGTTTATTTAATTAATAACAATTGCTCCACCCACACAAGCCACATCCTCACAAGCTCCACCCACACAAGCTCCACCCACACAAGCTCCACCCACACAAGCTCCACCCACAAAAGCTCCACCCACAAAAGCTCCACCCACCCACACAAGCCCCACCTCCCTGTGCACCCCCACCTTTGACCCACGACCCCCCTCATCCCACCCCCACCCTTCCCCACACACACATGGGGAGGGAAGGGAAGAGGGATGAGGGGGGTGGTGGGTCGTTGGGGGAGCGCACCTATCCCCCAAGTCTAACCCTCCCCCAACCCCCCCCCCCCCCGTTTACATCTCCTTTATTCTTTTCTTGTAATTCAAAATCAGATAATTATAAGGAAAGCATTTATAATTAAACAAAAGTAATAGCATTGAACAAAATCTTCTTTCACAGCAGTCTGATGGTTTGTTTTGGTTTTGTAACTCGATCAACATATTCTGTTCAAAACAAAGAGTGAAGAACAATTAGGATACATAAAGATGATTATATTATGATATTAATAATATAATAAGTATAACATTTACCTCCAGAAGATAGAGTGTCGTGTCGGATTCCTCCAGAAGATTAAGTTGTGTGTTTGGTTCATCCAGACAGGTGTTTAAACTGAAATAATAATCTATCTATAATTCCAGCTGTGTGTGTGTGTGTGTGTGTGTGTGTGTGTGTGTGTGTGTGTGTGTGTGTGTGTGTGTGTGTGTGTGTGTGTGTGTGTGTGTGTGTGTGTGAGACCGCTGTTTCTCGACAACCACTGGTCCGATCTCATTGAATCTTGCCAGATATATTGCTGGGGACCTGAATATGTGCCTTTTCAAGGTTTGATATTAATCAGACAAGTGCTTCCCAAGTTATGGCCATTTATTTACCAAACCAATGAGAAGACACGTTGATGCGTGGGCATGGCCGATGGGGAAGGGAAGCTCAGCCGCGTTCGCCATTACAGGTTACTACGTACGGCCTTCCGGAGAGTGATGACTTTGTGTATTCTAATAATGTCTCCATTTCTTATGCGCATTTATAGATAAACACAATTCCCCAAGTTATGATCGTTTTCATTTGAGACGGTGCATAAATGTCGGTAACATCAGAGTGCTGGTATGCTCCGAACCAGGAAGTAAATTTTTTTTCTCTCTCTTCTCTTCTCTTTTTGTTTTTCCTTGCCACGACATTGCGAAAAGGTAAAATACATTGGCGCTAATTGAATAATTGGGTATTAAAACTAAATTGCGAATAATCGTAACTGCGAATAATATGCCAACTTCCGGGCCACACACGTACGGGCACGCGAGAGCGAAGAAATGGCCTGTGTGGTTGTTGTTTGTTGCTCGTGGTTTGAATATTTATTTATGAATTTTTTTTTTTTTTACGGGCACGTACGAGTAATAATAATAATGAGTCGAAGACAGACACACACACACACACACACACACACACACACACACACACACACACGTACACACACGTACACACACGTACACACACGTACACACACGTACACACACAAACACACATATACACACACACACACACACACACACACAAACACATATATATACACAGAGAGAGACAGTGGGATAATTTCTCACCTTTGACTTGACTCATTCAAGGTCAGAGGCCGTGAGAGAACTTCTTGCCAGCCAACAAAAATGTCATTCATTACTCTTCTGCACGATCGAATGTCTTCAAGGAAGTCATTCGTTTTTAGCCACTCATCATGTAATTCAAAGGCCTCCTGTTCTAGATCAGTTATCTACGATGTTCTTATTGCGGACAACCTGCTAGAAAAAGACGCACAATAATTATTGGTTGTTTCATGATTTAATTCTGTATAAAACAACAAATAATGAATTGGGTTAAGGATCTCACCTGTCATCTTGTGAAAATGATTGATCCGCAAGGTCGGAGAAATTATCTGCACAATCCATTCTCTAAACAAAATACACTCGGCACACAAGTTGGTTTAAATAGCCTTCTGTTGACGACGTCATGGGAGATTACACAACAATGGGTTTTTCAGGGTGTGTCCCACACAGGAAATGACTTCGGAATTTTTTTGGCTTGGTTTGGGTGAGGCAGCTTGGCTGACTCCAGACTGACTCATTTTAACACGAAAATGAAACAGCTTGCTTTGAATTATTTTGAGAAAAACTAACATAAAATAACACATAATGTTGAATTTGGAAAGACCATGAAAAATAATAGCATTAAGAGAAATTTGTCATTTCATTTCTGCTCAACAAAGACACTTATACCAAGAACCAAGTTCCAAGTTATTCCTTGTGAATATACTCGATGGAAATGAATGTTATAAGAAAATTAAGTTATTCCCTAAAGTAGAACATGGGCAAATATTCGTTGGTTCGCTCTTTGAGTGGAATGAAAATATAAAAGGGAAGAAGTGCTTTAATCAGTAAGTCTCAATCTTTCATAGTCTCAATTTTACATTTGCTTGTATGGGAGGGAAGGGTATAGGTGGGGAGAAAATCATCCTCAATTTTACATTTGCTTGTATCAGAGGGAAGGAGATAGGTGGGGAGAAAATCAGTCTCCTATTTTGGGCTTTTGGGGCTTAGTCAGAAAATTTTTCCCTTTTCCCCCATTCATTTGAATGGGCATCCCAGAAACCCCATTTATCATCTGCTGTTGTCACCCTTTGAAGGCGGGGCTTTCCGCCTGCTTGTAGTTGTTTTAGGGACGTGTTCCCCCACCTTTGTGGCGTATTGGCATACGCGTGCAAAGCACAATGCGTAGAGCGTTGTGGGGGCGTGGAGGAGTTGTGATGGTAGTCACGTGTCTGCAATGCATATAGCTGTTCGTGCCCGCTAGGGACTTGTAGCACCAGTAGCATCAGTAGCAGCATGTGGTATCATTAGCACTGTCTTGTAGGTCGTGTGCCTGTAGAGTGCATCGAGTGCGTATTAAAGCGGAGTTACGGGCATCCTACGCCCACCCTCTCGCTCGAGACAATAAAGCGGAGTTGTGTTACCCTCCGGCTCGTGTCTGCCTGTTCGCACCTCTGCCATGACACTACAGTTTGGCGACGAGGCTGTTTCGGATCGACGTGTGCAGAGTGCCTGTTTTCCTCGGTATTGACTTTGAGTCGTTGCCAGAGCAATTGGATTGTAGGGCGCACGGAGTGCCGGGAAAATCAGCGCCGCTCGCGCGGTACGAGTTTGATCACCTGGCGAGGAACCCTGGGGAGCGCATCGCGAGTTTCGCCGCACGGGTGAGACATCTCGCCGGCGCCTGCAAATTCACGTCGAGTGAACGGCGGGCCAGGCTTGAAGATCGTTTTATTTCTGGTTTGCTCGAGTCGGAAATGGTTTCTGCAATGCCACGGCTAAAGGACGAGGACATTACATTCAACTCAGAAGCGGCGTCGGCCGTCGCACAGACTCTGGGGGATGTCCGGACCCTCGATGGCGAGAGCGTGACAGGTGATCCAGAGGTCCGCGCGGTGTACCAAGCGCCCACGGCCGCACGCACAGTCTTCGGTGCGGGTCGAGTCCTGCAGCCTGGGCAAGGTTTGGTGGATGGAACGCCGATTGTGTTTCAAGTTGGTACCGGAGCGGTGGTGTCGATCATAAGCGAGCGCACCGCTCGTGCTCTCCCCGGTCTACGCCTTTTCAGGTCTACCCTCGCATTGCACACGTATACCGGTGAAGCGCTGCCAGCGGTTGGCAGGGCACACGTCTTGGTCGCCCATCAAGGTCAGCGGGTCGTGCTCTCGCTGTTCGTGGTGTGAGGGGAGGGCTCGCCCTTTTGGGTCAGAGCTGGTTGGCCCGCATTCAACTAGACGGGACGGCGCCAGCCAGTGGCCTTGGACGTCCCGTGCCAAGCCGATTCGAGGGTCGGTGGGAGGAGGTTCCTGTTTCGGAGTTCGTACCTCCAGCTGCACCTGTCTCCTTCGGGCCCCGTACCTCCGTGTGGGCCCGGGCCTCCCTCGAGACCCGAGGGCGAGGTCCCGGTGGCAGGGGCCACGGCGATACAACATGGGTTTCCGTTCATTGCTTCCTGCAACTACGATATACGGTTCCGGAGCAACGGGGACCATTCCAGCTGCGACGGGCTCTCGCGCTTGTGCTGCGCTCATGATACAGTGCACGCCCGTGTCGTTCAGGTGATTTCAGCGGGGGATTGGAGCGAACCGGTCGCATTCAAGAAGTTCGCGGAACGCGACCATCGACGGTGTCCTCTTCGACGTTCAGATGAGGACCTGCACGCAAGTCGCCTCAACGTCGTGACAACGAAGAGGCTTGCCCACAGCGTGGTTCATAAGTTGTTAATTGTTGTGTGTTTGATTCTCGCGGCACGAGTGATTAAGCTGGACTATATAAAAGCAAATGCCGACAGTCCGCGTGTGAGCAAAATGTGTTTGATTGGGATCAATGCTTTCTTTGATGTGAAGAACTTTCGGACGATCATTGCGAATAAAGAGGTCTTCCAGATCTCGGTCTTCGATGAGAGTCCGCAGTTCGCTGCACTCTCATGTGTTAGAATTATACTGTGGGAACGCGCTGCACGTAAGGAGAAGTTTGCATCTGCGCAGACGATGTTTTTGCTGCTTTATGACATTGCTATGCATTCAGTGTACGCTGATCCTCCGTGTGGACGTGCGTTGAAGTCTCGGCTGGATTTGCTGCGACCTAAGGGGTCGGTGGCAGGGACGGGGTTGCGCCCGGCATTGGTGCGCGGTTTTGGTGTGGGACAGCTGGTAATGGAGTCGGCTAATTGCCTGGTTCGAGTTGATGGCGGGGAGCCGGAGCAGGTTCGCTGTTCAGCGTCACCCCCACCCCTGATATCGCCAAGGTCAGACATGCCTGGCGCCATGGAGCGCAAACCTCTGGTCTCGCCAAGGTCAGCCGCGCTGGTGCCCGCGGGGCTTGCAGGCTCGGGGTGTTTACCTGATTCAGTCCTGTCTGAGGGAGATGTGCCAAGTTGTCGACCGGGGGCATTTGATGGGGCCGGGGGAGGTTCGCTTGGGGTGTCACCTCGACCTCGCCGGGAGGCGTGTAAGCATGGGCCGCCTGGGGGCGCTTCTACAGTCTACTGCATTTGGAGTGGAGGTCTACTGCACAACACTGACAACTCACTCGCACCGGCGCAGTATATGATGTGATGGGGATAGACGAGTGTATTATGTGCCAGGTTAAAACAACGGCATTATTGTTATAGGTTGTGTGGATGAACCACGTTTTCTTTTGAGCCATCTCATCTGGGTTTGATTCGCAGCCGACCATCACCTCAGGGTTAGATCTAGTGACGTGGTACTGGGAGGATTTTACTTGGTTGATGTCATTTTGTTCCTCTTTGCTTTTTTTATGTCGTAGTATTCTTTGCCAATTATGCTTGTCATTATGCTTGTCATTTTATAATCATACTTTTAGGAGGGAGGAATGTGGCGTATTGGCATACGCGTGCAAAGCACAATGCGTAGAGCGTTGTGCGGGCGTGGAGGAGTTGTGATGGTAGTCACGTGTCTGCAATGCATATCGCTGTTCACGCCCGCTCGGGACTTGTAGCACCAGTAGCATCAGTAGCAGCATGTGGTATCATTAGCAGTGTCTTGTAGGTCGTGTGCCTGTAGAGTGCATCGAGTGCGTATTAAAGCGGAGTTACGGGCATCCTACGCCCACCCTCTCGCTCAAGACAATAAAGCGGAGTTGTGTTACCCTCTGGCTCATGTCTGCCTGTTCCCACCTCTGCCACGACACTACAACCTTTATTGCTGATCTTGATATATCTGGCCAAAAACAGAGGGAACTAGAGGGGAGCACTCGGTAGAGTGCAAAACCTCCGCCGCCAATACTGCTAGGTCACTCAAGTGAACCTGATATCCTATTCATTCAATTTGACGTCAACAGTGCTCACAGAGTTATAGTTTGCAACTTTCCCTTTTACTTTTAACTTTTACATACTCAATTCATTCGTCATAACTAGATTCCTTCAGACAGAAATTGATTTTACGTGGGTATATCCACCTGAAGTTCCAAAATCAGCCGCAATTATAATTTTGGCATGTTTTTTTGTTGGAAATCACTTATAACATGTAGAAATGCAAAAAAAAAAAATTCTAAATATTTTTTCAAAATGGCCGCCATAGCGGCCATATTGGATTTTGGACCAAGTCCAAAATCTAGTGGCATGATCCTTGGACCATACCTAATCCCCCCACCAAGTTTCGTCGAAATCCATCAGAGTTTTTTCCGTAATACTGTTCACAAACAAACAAACAAACGGAAAGGGGTGAAAACAGTAACCTCCGATCTTCGATGGTGGAGGTTAAAATTCACAGAGGGGCAATTACATACTGAGAACTTATTCTTACTCCCGAGCTAATTAGCACCGCACCACCCCCTGTGTGGTGACACAGAACACTTAAGCACACAGTTTCCCTACTTAATTACATTGAGATGCCTTCTACACGTGCATGGACCAAACCACTCTATTCAATGCTAAATTCCCTTTTAAATTCCTCCATCTAACCCCACAACTGCAAAAATATATTTTGACATTTCACTTTTGGAGTGGGATTGTGATGGAACAATATAAAAAGATGTGATGGTAATCCGTAAAAGGATTGTGGTGTTGTGTTGGGGTAATATAATGTGGTGTCATTCCTACCTTGTTTGGTTGTTTTTTGAGATTTCATCCCTCTGTTTTTACAGTTTTTTATTGTTTTTTTTTCTTCTTCTTCTTGTCTATCAAGGAGGTGAGAAAGGGCTTTTACAGAAGATCCAGGTCAGATTGGAGGAAATAAAGGAACTGCTTGGAAATGTAACAGTAGGTAAGGCTCCAGGGCACTGAGAGTATTGATGGAGGTGGCTAAGCAGGTAAGTGAGCTTTTAATGGCTGTTTTCAATGGCTCACTGAAGTCAGGACAGGTACCGGAGGATTAGAGAGTTGCAAATGTAACACCATTATTCAAGAAAGGATCCAGAGAAGAATTGGGAAACTATAGACCTATTAGTTTGACTTCAATTGTGAGGAAGGTTTTGGAGACATTAATTAGGGACCAGATGAGGAACCATTTAAACAAATACAAACTAATTAAAGGCAGTCAGCATGGGTTTACCAAGGGTAGTTCCTGCCTTACAAATATTTTGGAGTTTTATGAAGCAGTGTCTGATTGGGTGGAAGAGAGAAAGGCAGTGGACATCGTATGTCGAGACTTTAAGAAGGAATTTGATAAGGTACCACATTGGAGGTTGTTAGCAAAAGTGAGGGCTTGTGGAGTGGCTGTGAGTGGGAGGATGTAAGTAGCAGGGTGCCTCAGGGATCAGTACTCTGACCATTACTATTCATTATTTACATCAATGATTTGGATAGTGGGGTGAAGAGTAAGTTGGCTTTCCAAATTTGCAGATGACACAAAGCTTGGAGGTAAGGTGGATAGCAGAGGGGGTAGTGATCAGATTCAGGAAAGTATTAATACTTGTATAGATTGAGCAAAAGATTGCAAATGTAATTTAATGTGATGTGGTTGGGTAAGATTAATGAAAGTCGCGATTACATGTCACACAGGAGAAGGATCTGGGTATGGTAATACATTTGTGGGGGGTAAACAGACAGGACAATGCCAGGCAGCTATAGGTAAAGCACTACGGTTGTATTCGGAGGGGAATCAATTATAAATCAAGAGAGGTGGTGTTAACATTGTTGAGGAATTTAGTGAGGCTGCATCGAGAATACTGTGTGCAGTTTTGGTCAGCACAACTTTGGAATGACATAGCTGCCATTGAGAGTGTTCAGCGCTGGGATACTAGATGGACTGCAGTTATATAGAGTCAGGGACCAGGGGCCGTAGCCTGCAAGTAAAGAAGAAGTGTTAATATGGTAGTACTGATCGTGTGCAGCCTTTTGGCTGCTGGTTGCATTATTGGTTCGGGGCGTGGCTTTGCCGCTGATGCAGTGCCCCTATTACCAGTACACTGGTGCTCATTTCGCCGATCTCGGAAGGACGACAGGCTGAGTCAACCCCCAGGTGTATTAATTCAAAGGCCAACGGGACCCTAGGATCCCAAGCCACCACCCTAACCACTAAGCCAACACCAGGCTAAGATGGTAGTTAGGCAGTGGTTTTTCATTCAGAGGAGTTGATGCATGGAATGATCTCCCTGGAAAGGTAGTGGCAGCAGAAACAGCAGATATGTTTAAAATGGAATTAGATTGGTACCTGGAAACAATGGTCATAGAAGGGCATAGGGATGTTGGCAGGAATTTTAAGTACCGTAGCTTGAGCACTGATAGGTGATTGTGTGCATCTGTGCAGTGTCATATCTGTGAAGGTCTCGTCAAGGGATAGTGTGTGGTTGGTATTGTATATTTCTCCCCCAATAACTGCCTTCGCCAACCCCTGAAAAAGGAGAAAATAATAAATAAATAAACAAACAAAAAATATATATAATAAAAATAACATTTCTTTTTTTGTTATTATTTAAATAATTAAAATAACTATATTTCCCCATTTTTATTTTAGCACAATCGGGCTATCTCTGAGCATGCCACATTGTCTTGCCCCCACTCCTCCCCTCATCCCCCCAAATTAGGTTATGTCGTTTTGACAGATATTTTTGTTCTGGTGTTGGTGTGGTGCAGGCATGATGGGCTGAATGGCCTCCTCATGCATCTAGTTTCCTTGTGTACTCATCGCAACACTTGACATCCATCCGAGGGACAGAGCACTATGTGATGCAACGCCCTGTCTGCGAAGCACCAATCCGACAGATGATAGACGGGTCAGAAATCGAACCCAAACTAGACGGATCAAAAATGAATGCGTTTCCTGTGCACCATCCTGTCCAACTGAGAAAATACTTTTTTTAGAATTGTTGTTTCGTATGCAGCCTGTGGCTGCTGGTTGCATCATTTTCTGGAAGCACAGCTGTGCCGGTGATGCAGTGCCCCTTTTTACCCTGTTACCAGTAAGCTAGCCAGTATTCATTTTGATGACCTCAGAAGGATGACAGGTTGAATCAACCTATCTGGTGTTATTTCAACGACATGACAGGGACTCAAACTTAAGACCCTAAGATGTTAAGGCAGCCACCTTAACCATTAAGCCAATACCTGACTCGTTTCTTAGAGTCAAGATTGATGATAAATTTTTGGTGAAATTGAATTGAGTTTCAATGTTAACTTTGTCACGTCGGATTTGTATTCCACAGAAAATAGTTTTACATCTATTTTCCAGCTTTTAATTCCAGAAGATCCAATGCAGAACTACTATCAATTTGACCACCTTCCCACGCCATTCATGCAGCTTATCCGACGTGCGGTTCCTGTCATCGGGGCCTCTGGCTGACCTCCTGAAAACAGACAGCGGCACATGCTGCGCTGACAGCAAACACCCCCTTGCCCACTCCCCCTCAGCCAGGACTGTGCACAACTGCCCATGAGGGTCAACGGCCCCCTGTGTGTGTGGGGCCACGGCCTGGCTCGCCCCAGGGTTGCAGGCACCATCAATTTTCTCTCGTTACGCGCTCTACCCAGGAGCTGGGCGCCAGGACCTTCAGAAGACTGTCAAATGCACAAGTCTCTTTTTCGACCCCCGGAGAGTCGAGGCAAAGGCGGATCATGAAAAGATTGAGTGCAAGACGCTTGGAGGCGCAGTTGTTGTGACTTGCTTGCTCTGTTTGATGGCATACAGACGTGGCAAAGGCAAGATAGATATCTTGATGAAGTAGGCAGATGTCCTCAAAACGAGGTGGTTGCCCAAAAGTCTGCGGGTTCTTCCCGCTGAGTTGGCTCACTGCGTTTAATGCCGAATTGGTGTGCAAAGCGGAATGCTTTTCATTTCGTGGATGCACGATTGGAATTTTTACAAAATATGATTTGCTGCTATTCACAAAAAAAACAATTAAACTATTATTGCAGTGTCCACAGATTAGGGAGGGAATCATGTTGATTAATAAATCATAATCGGCATTCTCTAATGTGAATGGGAAAGGATAAAAGCTATCATGTACCAATCAACTGCTCTGATAAGTAATTTGTTGGTGGTCTAAAAATACAAAAAAGTGAATGGAAGGTCATTCTTTGAACAACAAAAGGTTTGAAGAGACCTATCTACTTAGTAATAAAACCCACCACAATTCCATTGAAGGTACTTGCTCTTTTTCTATGAGCATATTAAACAAGGATACAGGGCTGATAGGATGGCGTTGAGGTACGCACACTGACCCGTCTATCCTGGGTTTGAATCCCGACCCAGCTATAAACTGTCCTGACCCAGCTATGAAGTCATCCCGGTCTTTCACAGGCAGGGTGATTCATAAATGTGTGTTGTCCCTCGTATGGACATTAAATTGAAGTCTTGTCTGCCGGCATTCCTTGGTGGATGTTAAAGATCCCATGGTGTCCTTCACAAAGAGTAGGCAAGCTATTGCCAGCACCACGACCAAATTCCAAATTATTGCCCTAACCAGCAGAGGGCATTGCATCAGTGGCACATCCCTGCCCTCAGCCAATGATGCTACCCCACAGCCTTGTGCTGAGGTAGAAGAAGACAAGGATACACAAGGAATTTGGACACAGGAGGAGGCCATTTGGCCAATCAAGCCTGCGCAACATCCAAACATCCACACCATATTAATTCAATGTAAGCTTAAATCGGGCAGAACACGAACACGAACACGAGCACTAACACGAGCACTAACACAAATACACCTCATTTTTTTTCATTCATGTTCCTCACAATTCTATCACAAACACAGACATGTCCAAACACACGTCTGACATAAAAAAATAAATTGTACAGTATCGGCTTTTCCGAAAATATGTAATAAATATAATTTGTCGTCCGTCTGTATGTCTGTATGTCTGTCTGTCTGTCTGTCTGTCTGTATGTCTGTCTGTCTGTCTGTATGCCTGTCTGTCTGTATGTCTGTCTGTCTGCCTGTCTGTATGTTCGCATTTTTGCAAAGATCGCTGGGCTGACAACCACCACATTTGGCACACAGACCAAGTCTGACCTGGAGATTGTCCTCAGGGTATTTTCATCCACCACCTCAGCCTTTAAAGACCCCTACTATTCTTAAAGATCCTGAAGACCCTTTAGGCCAATAAGACCCTTTAGGCCAATAAGACCCTTAACACCCCAAAGATCTCCAAGACTTTTTGAGACCTCAAAGACCCAGAAGAACCTTAAGACCCATAACACTTTTGAGACCCTTATGACCCTTTATGACCCCAAATACCACTAAGGCCCTTAAAGACCATTTAAGACCCCAAAACCCTTAAGACCACAAAGGCCCCTAAGACCATTTAAGTCCTTAAATACCCCAAAGACCCTAGAGACCCGGAAGACCCCAAAAATCCATGACCACAATGACCCATAATGATCACAAGACCATTTATGACCCCAAAGACCCATAAGACCCCACTGACCCTTTAAGTACTCAAAGACCCTTCAGACCCCAAATACCATTTTGACCCCAAAGATCCCAAAGACTCTTTGGATCCCAAAGACCCTTAAGACTATTTAAGACCCATTACACCCTTCAGACAGAATAGTCAGCTTGGACCCTTGACCATTTAGAGCTTTAGCCCACTTGGACTTTTTCAGACCCTTTTTACATGCTTGATATAGTAGATCCTTTTGACCCCTTACACTAACTACTCTTGGAATATACTCTTTAGACCAGTGTTTCTCAACCTTTTTTGTCCCATGCCCCACTTTAATTTTCAAAAAAATCGTACGCCCCACCATGATTGGAGACACTACAGTATATACTACATATATATTCAAAAGGCTTTATTAAAACTTTATTGCAAATTTGTTTAATTGCTACTCACTTCCATGGGAGCCCTGCCCTTGATGCTGGCTGCAGATTTGTTTGATTCGAGGAACCAATTTTGTCAGTTTCAGCCTTAAATCACCACGTTTCGTGATTTCCAGTCGATTTCTCTTAGCTTACAGCAAATCGGTTACAACACTAAATCCACATTCGACTAAATAAGATGATGGAAAATTTATCAATACTTCCCTTGCCAAAGTAGTCGAGTTTGGGTATTTCTTTTCGCTCTCCTCAGACAGCCACATCATGGTTCCTTTGATCTTGTAAAGAGTTTTGAATCCTCATGCCCCACTAAAATATTGCCACGACCCACCTTGAGAAACACTGCTTTAGACTATCCAGAACCTCTTCAGTGCATACCACACCAACATCTATAGTCTTCTTGCAAACACAGACGATACTTTTTTCAGCAAGTAATGTGCAAACTCGACCCACACAGAGGGTAGGGACCTTGCTATCAAATATATAAAGAAAAAAGCTTGTTTGTTCATTTATGCATTCAGACCCTTCAGGAACCATTGCGACCAAACTTTACATGGCCTCTTCTTTCATCCAGCGGAAGGTCGAGGGCTATGTTGAGATAAAAAAAAATTAACCCCAGATAAAACCCGATAATTGGCCTTCAGGCCTCAATCGGGTCTTGTTCTTATGCACTGCCTGCGTTTTTTTCCTCGGAGTGATCGAGTAATATACAGGGTGGGGCAGAGAAATGGTCAGGTCAGGTATGGGAGCATGTGCCGGAACAGCGCGTCGCTGCGTTCACTTTCCGCCGGTACTCCAGGGGCCTCCATCTGGCCAGAGAAACAGGCGATTTTAAATACTCAGTAATTAAATAAACGTTTTGTATTAGCCAAATTACAAATATGCCATCTTAAAATACATAGCATGCCATTTATTTCTTGAATATCACATCCTCGAGGTGACCTCCATCTCTGCACAGGCATTCCTCCAGTCTTCCACACATGTTTCCCATGATGCGGTGTAGCATCTCCAAATAAATTACGACAATTTTTTGACAAAATCTTTCTTTCAGCTCTTCAATATTGTGTGGGCGATGAGCATACACTTTGCTCTTTAAGTGCCCCCATAAAAAAGTCACATGCTAACAGGTCTGGGGACCTTGGAGACCAAGTAATATCACTATTTCTGCAGATTATGTAGTTATGAAAAAGCTGTCATACAACAGCCATTGACACTCTAGTGGTGTGAGACGTCACGCCATCTAGTTGAAACCAACTGGCCTCATTAACTTGAGGAAACCTGGTAGCTAGTTGATCAGTCAAAATAGTTGTGATCGTGTTGGCATAGCAGAAATCGGTTTTTAAAATCTTCCGTTTCTCTGCCCCACCCTGTATATTGTGAGGATCGTATGTTGAGGTTGTCATGATTTGTTGTCAACAACACAAATATAAGTACTATAGTGCTTACATGTGCACCTGCTATTAAAAAGATTGCTTTCCACAGGTTTATTATAACACCTCCGTGTTCAGGCCTTGAGTGATTATGTTGCTTGGACACTGCCTGGGTTTTCCCCAGGAGCAATCGAGTAATATATTTGGTGAAGATTTATATTCAAGTTCTAGTGATTTGTTGTCAACAACACAAATTTAAATATTATATCATTTCATTAAATTTCCCCAGGCAATGCCGGTCACTTCAGATAGTAGAATAATGATTGCTGCAAATGATGTTAATCTTACATCTTGCATTCTACTTCATTTAAATTGTAAATCAGTCAAAATCACTTCATTCTACCTAATATTGAGTTGCACTCCATTTTGCCCTCAGAACAGCCTCAATTCATCGGGGCATTGACTCCTCAAGGTGTCTAAAGTGTTCCATAGGGATGTTGGCCCATGTTGACTCCAATGCTTCCCAAAGTTGTATCAAGTTGGCTGATAGTGCATCTCTACTCCGAATAGCTCATTCCATCTCATCCTACAGATGCTCAATTGGATTGAGATCTGGTGACTGGGTAGGCCACTGCAGGAAGCTGAATTCACCGTCATGTTCATGGAACCATTCCTGGACAATCCTAGTCTTGTGGCATGGGGCATTATCCTGCTGAAGAAATCCATTCACAGATGGATACACTGCTGCCATGAAGGGGTGTACCTGATTGGCAATGATGTTCAGATATCATGTAGCATTCAAACTTTGCTCCAATTTTATCAAGGGGCCCAATGTGTGCCATGAAAACACCTCACACCATCACACTACCAGCACCAGCCTGCAATGTTGACACACGGCATGATTGATGCATGTACTCATGTGGTTTTCTCCATACCCTAGTCCTCCCATCAGTGTGAAATGGCAGGAACCAGGATTCATCAGACCAGGCAATGTTTTTCCAATTCTCCAGTGTCCAGTGTTTTCGTTCTTTGGCCCACTGCAACTGCAGGTTCTAGTTTTTTGCTGAAAGAAGTGGAACTCACTGTACGGTCGTCGGCTGCCATACCACATTCCTGTCAATGTACGGCGAGTTGTGCATTATTTTATGGGTCTTTCGGCACCAATGTTATACTGGACTGTCAATTGACTTGCTGCAGCCCTTCTGTTGCTCTGCACAATTCGTGTCAGCCTCCTTTGGCCTCTTTAATCAATGATCGGTTTTCGACCACTGGCCTTCCATTGGCTGAATGTCCTATGGGTAGTGGACCATTCTTGATGCACACGGGAAACTTTTGAGAGTGAAAAACCCAGCAGTATTGCAGTTCTTGATACACTAAAACCAGTGTGCCTGGCACCTACTACCATACCCCGTTCAAAGGAACTTAAATCTTTTGTCTTACCCATTCACCCTCTGAATGGTACATATACACAATCCATGTCTCATTTGTCTCAAGGCTTTAAAATCCTTCTTCAACCTGTCTCCTCACGCTCATCTCCACGGATTGAAGTGGATTTAACAGGTGCAATTAATAAGGGATCATAGCTTTCACCTGGATTCACCTGATCAGTCTATTTCATGGAATAAGCAGGTGTTCCTAATGTTTCATCCACTGAGTGTATATTTGCTATGTTGTCATGATTTACACCAATCACAATACAAAAAATTATTTTGTACAAATTTATTTGTAATATTAGTGATATTATATTTATTTGAAATTTATTTTTACTATTAAAAGACCCAAGTGGTCTAAATTGTCAAGGGTCTAAGCTGTCAAATCTGATAAGTGTCAGGGGTCTTAATGGTGTTAAGATCAAAGGGGTCTAAAGGGTCTTCAGGGACTTTTGAGTCTTTGGGGTCTTTTGGATCCTCTGGGTCTTTTGGGTCCTCGGTGACTTTTGGGTCTTCGGGATCCTTTGGGTCTTTGGGGTCTTTTCGGTCCTCCGGTACTTTTTGGTCCTTGGGGTTTTCGGGGTCTTTAAGGGTCTTCAACGGTCGAAGGGGTCTCAGCAGTCTAAAGCATTGAAAGGTACATACATTAATAGACGTACATGTGTGAAATCAGGGTGCAACCAACGTACAAACAGTACGTAATTAATAGACATATAGTCACACAGCTTCAAAGTGAAAGGAACATTCCAATAGTACGTAATTTACAGATGTTTGTCGGCTGCAACCAACATTCAAATAAGACGTGATTCATAAGCATATAGTCACACGGCTTCACAGACTGACTGACTGACGGACGGACAGCTTCATGGATGGACTATGCTTTTCGTATGACCAGAAGTGTCTCAAAATGGCTGACCGTCAATTTTTTGGGAAAATCGTGCAAATTCCTTCAAAAATCTTCTTCTCCAGACCCACCAGTCAGAATGCTACCAAATTTAGGTGACAACATTAGGACAGGGTCCTGATGTTAAATTGCAGAGGCCATGCCGATCACTTAACTGGAAGTGTGTCAAAATGGAGGTCACGTAAATTCCTTCAAAAATATTCTCCAGACGCACCACTCAGAATGCGACCAAATTTGGGTTACAACATTAGGCCAGGATAGGGATGTTAAATTGTGGAGGTCATGCCAATCACATGACCGTAAGTGTGTTAAAATGGCTGACAGTAAATTTTTGGGGGAAAATCGTATAAATTCCTTCAAAAATCTTCTTCTCCAGACCCACCAGTCAAAATGCTATGAAATTTGGGTTACAACATTAGGCCAAGGCCTTGATAAGCCACAGGTCCAGTAGTCCTATTTGTTAAATAATGTATTTATACAAATATCTCATGAATAATATTTTTACGATTCATTTTGTATTTTACGACTTGTATTTGGTGTCGTTTTATGATCTTTAAGAAAACTTGTTTAAATCTGCTACCTGGATCCAGATCCGACTCCGAGATCCGACTCGGATCGGATCCGACTCCGAGAATTTTTTCAGTGATTCTTCACCATTGAGAGAAAGGGCTAAACCAATATACAGCACAATATCTCAAAAACTTGTAAACGGATTCGGATAAAACTTGGTGGACATGTGTGTGTGACAAGGACGACGTGATTCGATTTTGGTGAAGATCTGATTCTGAATCTGGATACGAGAATTATTTCTTTTTTAAAGTGATTCTTCACCATTGAGACATAAGATAGGGCCAAAACGATATGTAGTATGATATTTCAAAAATAGATTGGGCCAGATATGTTCTCGTGGATCAGGCATTGTGTGGCGGAGGTATGCGCTCTACCGAGTACCCTTCTAGTTTAACATTGTGATTGAATCTACGATTCCTACTTATTTTTTTGCCACCAATGATAGCCACCACCTTCTTGTGGGGTTGGTGAGAGAACATTTTTGGCCCAAATCTTTCATAAAACAATTGGCTAGGTCTGACGTTAGACAGAAGGTCACAGGAATTTGTAATTTGTTCAAGATGCAAGTGATAGTTAAAGTCGGCTACTCTTTGTGAAAGAAGGACACCGTGATATATTTTATGCCCATCAACTAATATAATGCCTGGAGAGAGGCCTTCCAATATTAACATCCATTTGAGGGACTTCACACACATTGATGTTTCGCAATGTCTGTGAAACACCAAGTTAACATTTTATAACTGGGTCGGTATTCTAACGGGTCGGGATTCAAACCCAGGCTGGACAGTGCAGAAGCAAGTGCGCAAACATGATTTTGATGATTGAATACTTTATTAAAATCGTGCTGTTTAATGGGATGGCAGGATAGCTAAGTGATTGCTTGGTTGCCTTTGAATTGTCTTATCTGGGTGGAATTCCTGAAAGAATGACATCCTGATTGATACAAGTTGCCATCCTGCTGCTCATAAGCAGTGTGTTGAACCGTATATGACACCGTTCTTTAAGGGACATATTAAGCAGACTATCTCATTTGCTAGCATACCTTTATGGACTTTAAATATCCTACGTGCCTTTCAAAAATAATTGGTCATTGTGTGCTGGTGGCCCAGTAGTCTGAAAAAAAAAATCCCTGTCTTTGAGTTTAATGCATTACTTATGCCATCATAAGCTTCACCATCTATCTATCTATCTATCTATCTATCTATCTATCTATCTATCTATCTATCTATCTATCTATCTATCTATCTATCTATTCCATCAGGATACTGGACTGACAGGATGGCCTAGAGGTATGCACACCCACCTCTAAGCTGTCTAGTCTGGGTTTGAATCCCAAACCCAGCTATAAACTATCTTCCCAGTATTTCACAGGCATGGTAATTCATCATTGTGTCTCTTGGATGGACATTAAATGGCTGTCCCATTGGTGGATGCTAAAGATACCATGGTGAGTAGGGGGGAAATGAGAGTTCTGGGACACCCCAATTTAACATTGAAGTAAATGGGTAAAAAAAATGGAAAACTATTTGACCATCCTCCGAAAATATCACACTTATTTCTTCCAAAAAAAAATTTTTTTTTCAAAAAAGGAAGTAAGCCAGATGGATCTTAAATGAATTACTTGTACACAAATATTGAGAGGACATGTTGATATTATTCAATCAACAAATGCTCAGTTGTATCTATAAAATACTGAAGGATTTCATCAATAAATGTTTTATTTTATAAATAAATACATCTATCAATGGCGAAAAGAGCCGAGAAGAGACGAAATAACCTATACAGTAATCACAAGAGAATATAATCAAGAACCCTGTCTACATTATTTCTCTGAAAAATACAAAAAAGGCCTAAATATAGATGAGATAATAGAAAGAATGACAAGCTTATGAAAAGAAAAGGTGTGAAAGAAATGTTAATATCAATATATAGTATGAGCAGAGGTACCCACCCACACCTTGTTCAGAAGGAATTTAGAGTTTAGATACAACATGATTTGTAATACTGCCTATCAAAGGGTGGTTTGCCTGGTGTTGGCTTAATGGTTAGGTGGTGAGCTTAAGATCCTAGGATCCTGAGTTCAAATCCCACTCAGCTGTTGAATTACTACCAGGTGGGGTTGACTGCCTGTCATCTTTCCAAGGTCGGCAAAATGAGTGCCAGCTTGCTGGTATCCTGTGTCGGAGTGGCGGATTGTTTCCAATAGCCAAGGTGACTACTTAGGCAGCACCAACGCTCTGCACAGAGTGTGGTCCCAATGGATGGATGGAAAGGGTGGTGTTATACGATACACATTTGCATAGAGAGAATTGGGGTCTTCCCCCACCCTCAACCCCCTACCCTGTAGGTTTGAAAATGTTTTCTTGCATCTCCATTTGCCAAGAGGATTCCAACTGTATGCAGAAAAACAAAAAGCAGTAAATGAGGTTAGAGCAACTGTGTTTGGCATCAAGAAAGTTAAAAACTATGATATTTTAATTGGAGACTTTATAAAGGTAAATACATTAGTTGAGAAAAAATTAGTTGAAACACAAATGTATTACTAAATAGAAGAAGTTTCAAAGTGTCCACAGCCTAACTAAATTTTTTTTTAACATGAGAGTATCGATAAACCTTTTCTCCTCCTCATCTGGCCCTTTCCCCAAGCTCTTCTGCATCCCCTAAACTCTTGCAATATCTCTCCCTACCTCGCTCCTTGTCCTAACCACTGCCTCCTCTCCCCTGCACCCAAAGCCTCCTCCCTCCCTCTTCCTTAACAATGTGGACCTCAAACATCTGGAGCCATCACTCAAACCTGACAGATCTTTCCATATAGGTTGCCACTGACAAACCAGACCTCATCTGCTGAACAGAAATTTTCCTCCTTCAAGATGTCGCTGACTCCTAAGCATCTCTTCCTGGTTACTCCCTCCTCTGGAATAAAAGGCCTGGGCCTCAGCCTGGTGGAGTTGCTCTCTTCATCAAAGACTCCATTCCTCACTCTCCATGCACTGCCCTCACTCCCACACACCCCCAGGAATATCTCTGGCTCTGGCTTCCCCTCCACCCCCACCTCATGTTTACATGTCTGCTGTACCGTCCACCAAACAGTGCTGACTCCATTTAGACCTCGCTCACCGAAAACATGGACCAACTTATATTCTCTCATCCCAACTCTCTCTCTTCCTGATATGTGGTGACTTCAACTGTCATCATGCCAGTTGGCTTGGTATGGGTACCTCTCTCACCTGCCATGGCACTTCAGAAAAAGACTTCTGTGACTCATTGGGACTGACACATTCTGTCACTTCCCAAACCAGATCTCAATCAACAGTATTCCATCTCGTCTGGATCTGATTTTGACCATTTCCCTGGAAATATCTGCTGTTCTTCTCCGCTCCAATCGATACATCTGACCACAGGCTTTTCAAAGTAGACATCTCTCTGGTTGTAATTAGAGAACCTCCTCAGCGCCGTCGAGTCTGGCATTTCACTCAGGCCGACTGGCAAGGACTTCAAGCAGCCATCAAACTTCTAGACTGGTCTCCCATCTCTACTTTCTCCAACATCAACTTGTCCTGGGAATTCTTTCAAATAAATTTGCTCTCTCTCATGCACAGAAGTTTCCCATCTCATCTTCAGTTGTCATACCCTTCCTCCTGCCCATGGTACACTGAAGCTTGTGGCGAGGCAGTTGTCCTTCGCCTCATGGAAGGCAAATCCAACTGAAGGCAATCTCAGTTCCTTCCACAAAGCTCGGAACAAGTGTGTGTCTACCCTCAGGAGAGCCAGAAAGCAACATCTTTCTCATCTCAAGTCTGAACCATCAAACCTGTCTCCATCCAAATCCTGGTAGCATCTAGTTAAGCCTTGTTTCTGGTGAATGTTCCCCCTCCATCCCCTCCCCTTACTTCAAATGGCTGTACAGCTGGCACTGCACATGAAAAGGCTGAATGCCAAACCTCTGTGTTTGCTTCTAAATTTTGCATCCCAAACCCATCGCTTTCTGTATCCACCTTACCCAGTCGCACCCAACTGTTCCTGGACTCTGTCCTTTTCTCCTGACAAGGTGGAGAGCTTGCTGTCAAACCTTGACTCAGATTCTGCACCCAGTCAAGACTGCACCAGCCCACCTGCCCTAAAAACCTGCTGTGCTGCTCTTGCTCACCCTCTCGTTGTTCTATTCACTCTCTCATTTGCTCAAGGTCATCTGCCATCTGCTTGGAAGTCAGCAAGCATTACTGCTCTGCATAAAAAAGGTGCAAAAACAGATCCCTACAACGACAGACCAATCAGTCTTCTCCCAATCATCATCAAGTTTATGGAATCCATCATCGCTTCTGACATTAAATTCTTCCTCTTCTCCAATGGCTTTATTTCCGATCATCAATTTGGGTTCAGACCAGGTCATTCTACACTGAACATTCTGCTTCTGCTTTCCCAACGATGGATGGTGGTCCTCAATGCCAGATATGAAATCAGTCATCTCCCAAGACATATCATGTGCTTTCGATACAGTCTGGCACCCTGCTCTGCTCACCAAACTTTCTTCCTATGGTATGCAAGGCCATCTCAACTCACGGCTCGAGACGTCCTCTCCTGTCGCAGCCAATGTGTGGCTTCCCGTCCAGGCTGGATTTCCTCAAGGCAGCATTCTGGGCCCTGTTCTTTTTCTGATTTTCATCAATGATCTCTCTAACTCTCTGGAAAATTATCTTTATCTCTTTGCTGATGACTCTCCCCTCTACCATACCATCTGTCATCCCTCCCATTGGCAAGCAGCTGCTTCTTCACTCTCTACAGATCTGGATAAAATCACAAGTTAGTCCAACACTTGGAACATGTCTTTCAATCGTAACAAATCTCACACTCTCACTGTGTCTCTCTGAAAGAACTGTCTGGAACTCCCCCCCCATCTACTTTCTCAACAATCCTCTGGAAGAAGTCCTTTCATTCAAGCTTCTGCGTCTCACTATCTGCCATGATCTTTCCTGGGAAAGCCAAATTTCCAAGCTGGCCTCCAAAGCTAGTCGCCGACTGGGCATCCTCTGTCGTGAAAAGGCCTTCTGTGGCATACCTGAGCTCCTGACCACATACAAAGCTTTGTTCTGCAGCTTGGAGTACTGCTCTCCCCTATGGGCTGGTGCTCCCACATCTCACCTTTCTCGGCTTCATGCTATGGAAACCAAGGCATTTCGGATCATTGGTATCTCCCGCAATGAGGCTGAATCTTTGGGTCCCTCACTCTGTCACCACAGGCAGGTCGGTGGTCTTTCATCTTCTCTCCACCTTGCCTCCCGCTCTGTCTACAATATGTTCCCCCCCCCCCCATATTTCCGCAGGGCACTCAACGTCCGCCAGCAACCCCTTTCCAGTAAAACCACCAAAATCAAGAATCGCTGCTCACCTTCACTCTTTCATTCCTCTGTTTTCCTGCCTTTGGAACCAACTCCCATACACTCTCTTCAATCCCACTCTTCCCTCCAGGTCTTCAAAACAGCTGTTCATCACCATCTCTTATCTTCCCACATTCAAAACCACGATCTTTGCGACCCCCGTTTATCCACCCCAAGCCCACCTCCATCAAATTCCCTGCTTTCCTTCCTGAAAGTATGATAATCCTGTACTTGCACACTATTCAGCCTTGAAAACTCTGATGAAAACCAAGTGTTTTTCTTTTTAAATTTAAGATTTCATCATTTTGTTTCCTCTGCATTATGAGAACGTTCCTACATCGGGCGATTTAAAATAGACCGCTGCAGCGATCACTCCAAACAAAACATGCATTACCTCGTTTCCCCTGCATAAGTCAATTGTAATCAAAATACACTTTTGTTTCCTCAAAACGGTTTCCTGTCAGGCCTGAGAATCGACACAGAGCAAACAAAATGGTGGCAAATGGACTTTACATTACAACCCTGACATGGAAAATAGGCCTCTTTTCATTCTAGAAACACCAATTTTCATCAGATTTTTTTTCCCCCCTTTTCTGCAACCGAGTGTTAATTCAGTTAGCGACTGAAAAATGAAATCAGATATCGAATTAGAGTTCAGATAAAGCTGTGAGAGAGTAAGACAATGAGAGCTTTCAAAAATAGCCCCATGAGGCATGAGAACCGATAGCTAAATGGAGAAAACAAAATGGTGGCAATTTGCTTTTGAAGCCCTGCCCAGATCGACAGACAGAGGGATAGAGAGGCAGAGGGCAGACAAACTGGAAGAGAAGATATATGTATAAAGATTGTTTGGTTATGTGGCGACAAAGTAAATTACATAAGATTTTTGCATCTATTGCTAAAAGGAGAAACGTGTGTGTGTGTGTGTGTGTGTGTGTGTGTGTGTGTGTGTGTGTGTGTGTGTGTGTGTGTGTGTGTGTGTGTGTGTGTGTGTGTGTGTGCGCGTGCGTGCATGCGTGCGTGCGTGCGCGCGCGTCATTGGTTGTTATGTCCATTTGCGGGTTTTAGAAGGTGGAACAGAGTTCTCCCAGGACTCAAAGTATCCTCCCCTCCATTTTGGTAAGGGATCATGATTCATGGACCAAGTTGTGAAGTTTTCCTTTTGTCAAAGTTTTGTTCCGAGGGCTCTTTTCAGGATGGTCACCGAGCCTCAGAGAGCTTCCATCTGTAGTTTGTTTGTGTTAATATTCCCAGGCATGGTTTTTAAGATCTCTGTCAAGTTCTTCTTTATCATTCCCATTGCTCCAATAATTACTGGTATAATTTCAGCACTCTTCAGCTTCCAGGATCTTTTCACTTCATTTTTGAGATTTTGTTATCTGGTCATTTTCTTGATTTCTGTATTGCCAAGACCAAAATCGCTGTACCATCTTTTTTTTGTACCTCAGTATAAAGTCCGGCCACAGTGTTTCGTTTTCTATGTTCACACTGGATGGGATTATCAGGTCGTACGTTATGTGAGCATTACTTCCTTGTTTTTAATGATTGCTTTTTGTTCATGTTTCCATGAGTTTTCTGGACTGGGATATTGAAGTTTCTGCAGATGTGCCAGTGGATTACTCTATATACCTTGTTGTGCCTTTGTGTACAGCTGTTCTGACACGAGGTTTTTTTACATCCTGATAGGAGGTGGCTCCATACATTCTGTTCCTACCTTGCAGAACTAACATCTGTCCAATTAACTCAATCCCGCCATTTTCTTAAAGCCATTGGTGTAGTGTCCCTGGTCTTAGACATTTATTATGATTTGTTCTCCATCTCAGTTGAGCTGACCTCTTCTTAGCCATTCCTAAGAACATTCTTCGTCTATGACCAATCTGTCCAACTCTTTCTTATACCTTCCTGTTCTTTTATCATTTTTCCAGTTGTCGCTGTATATCTGTGTGTATGTCTGTGTGTTATCCACTGTGGCCACTTGCTTGTATTCATAGAAAATGATGGGAACTCGACATGTCACAACCACGTATATTTCTCATATTCCTCTCATTCATGAGTCCGGTTAGCATCCCGGAACACAACAATTATGTTTAACCATTTTCAAATTGCCTCACCTTTGTTTAAATGCTGAAAATTATTTTAAAATGATGATTTGATTCACAGCTTTCACGCAAGCAATGGCAGGTTAAAAGTGCCTCATCTAGCAGAAGCAAGTCACTTAAAATACACACACAGCACATGTATAGCAGCATCATTTTGCCTTTGATTTTATAATATGTAAATATGCTTGAGCTCTGGTTTTATCGGGGGATTTCAGGTACCGGGTGGCTGGAAGAAGGACGAATAGGTTGGACGGTGGAAGTTTTAATAAAAAGAATTGACTTGGAATCCGAACATCACGGACGTCTTTTCTTCCACATGAAACATGCACGTAAGGCCACGTCAGCATTCGTACATTAATTTGAAAGTACCATTTTGGAAGAACAATTCTGTGTGTCATTATAAAGCAATGGTAAACAACTCTTGGACAAATGACTTCTTCCTGACATGAAAATACACAAAGCTTGTGCCAGCTATATTATAAGGGAGCTGGATCTATCAGGTATACTTCACTAAGGGAGACACTGTATATCTAGTTTGGGTGCTTCTGAATACTGATGAGAAGGACATAGAACACAGAACACTAATGGGGCTTGTGAATGTGCAAGATAATTTTAAAATTATATTTACTATTAAATATGTTTGGGGGTTGGGGGGGTTGGAGTGGCTGCTATGGGTGCTGTGAGAGTTGTTATATATGTATTTTTGTTTGATTCTGGGGTCACAGAGAAATTATGCTGGATTTTTACATATATTGCTAAAAGGAGAAGTGTGTGTGTGTGTGTGTGTGTGTGTGTGTGTGTGTGTGTGTGTGTGTGTGTGTGTGTGTGTGTGTGTGTGGGTGTGTGTGTGTGTGTGTGTGTGTGTGTCATCCACTGCGGCCACTCATTTGTATTGCAGGAAATGGTTGGAACTCGACTCGTCAGCTCCCCCAGGGATATTTATCTTGTTTTCTATATTTCTGTAAGTCTCTTTCATCTAAATGATAAAAATTATGTTTCCAAGACAATTTGAATTACAGATTTCATCCCATTGGGACATGGGGCCAAAATGATATATCACATGATATTTCAAAAAGTTATCAACGGATATGACAAAACTTGGTTGATGAGTTGGGTAGGTGAAAATAACAAGTCAATTAGATTTTGGTTAAGGCTTGAATGCAGATCCAGCCTATCAGTGGGAAACCAAACGTTAACTATTTGGCCTGACGGAGGTATGTGCTCCACTGAGTACCATTCTAGTTACCCCCGCCACCAAAGGTGAAGGGCGTTATGTTTTCACCCCTTTCTGTCAGTTTATTTGTTTGTTTTTTGGGTATGTTTTTGACTGAAGAGGCTCACTTTTAGTCAGGTTAGCATTATGACCCATTAAGATCATGACCCATGGAAAAAAATTGTTAACTGTGGGTTCATTCTCATTCTCTAAGGACCTCAACTTCTCTTGACCTCAAATCTCATGACTTCTCGTGATGTGCAAAGATAAGGTGCTGACAAAACCTCAAATCCGTTACCGTTTCCTTGAGCTCGGACGTGTCAAGCTCCAACCAGTTTATGTCATCGACCATGTCTTCCATTGACATTTCATTAAGCACCACAACAGCAGCGCTCACTGTATCGAAGTCTGTAGATTCAGTCGCTGGGGATATGTCTCTCACCCCAAATCTTTCTGTTGCAAATTCAGCTAACTATTCCAAATGGGACATCTGGATTCTGGTAACACAAAAGGAACAAGCTAAACTCTCTTCTGTGCTCAGAACACACTTCAGACCAACTATGGTCAGCACACAATACTGTTGCCACTCTGGGTCCGGATCATTCGGTGCTCTCGATAATGGTAGGTTACCAACTATCAGGCCATATATTGCATCTGGCAGGCACTGTGCTTCAACTACAACCATCAAGTAAAGAGTATCTATCTCAATATTGACTAACAGCACCTTCTCTGCTCTTGTTATATTTCAACAGCATCTATATGAACTTCCTGAAGTAGTGGTCCTTCTTCACCAACTCCTTCGTCAGCATGAACCTGCTGCAATCTGTGTCCCTCAAAACCTGCATGGAAAAGCTCTCAGCATTCCCCTTCACCGCCGGCCTTTGCAGTCTGGCTCAAATGAGGGGTTTGATACAGGTACTAACCACCATGAAAGCTTCTTGTGGCATGTATGCAATAAATGGTGCTTTCCAATGCACAATTCTAATTCAGTTTAATGTACGACTCTTATTTGGTTTAATACACGATTCTAATCCGGTTTAATACACGATTCTAATCCGGTTTAATACATAGTTTTAATTGGGTTTAATACACAATTCTAATTAAGTTTAATACACAATTCTAATTTGGTTTAACACACGACTCTAATTCGGTTTAACACATGATTTTAATTTGGTTGAATGCGCAAATCTAATTTGGTTAAATACACAATTCTAATTTGGTTTAAGACATGATTATAATTCGGTTTAATACATTATTCGTATTTGGTTTAATACACAACTCGAATTCGTTTTAACACACAATTCTAATCGGGTTTAATACATAATTCTAATTAGGTGTAATACACAATTCTAATTTGGTTTAACACATGACTCGAATTCGGTTTAATACATGATTCCAATCAGTTTAATACACGATTCTAATTTGGTTTAACACATGAATGTAATTTGGTTTAACACATGGTTATAGTTTGGTTTAATGCACGAATCTTATTTGCTTTCATACACAATTCTAATTCGGTTTATACATGATTCTAATTTGGTTTAATACACGACTCTATTTCGGTTTAATACATGATTGTAATTGGGTTTAATACTCAATTCTAATTCAGTTTAATACACGATTATAATTTGGTTTAATATGTGATTCTAATTTGGTTTAACACATGATTATAATCTTACTATAATTCACCGTCTGTCCGTCTGTCTGTTGCCAGGTACCGCAAAAACGGCTGAACCAATTGCAGCCATTTTTTGGGTGTGTAATCCTGGGACCCCTTGGAGGAAAATAGGCATAAATATAATAACATGACCCCCTTGATGGCTCCCGTAGGGAGCGGGTGCTTCTAGTTTGGTTTAATGCACGAATATAATTTGGTTTAACATATGATTATAATTCAGTTTAATACACTATTCTAATTTAGTTTAATACACGACTATTTCTGTTTAATATGCAATTATAATTCAGTTTAATACACAAATCGAATTTGGTTTCATACAAAATTCTAATTCGACCTAATATTTGATTCTAATTTGGTTTAATACATGATTCTAATTTTCTTTAATAAAAAATTATAATTTGGTTTAATGCACAAATCTAATTTGGTTTCATATATGTTTCTAATTTGGTTTAATATATGATTCTAATTTGCTTTAATACACGATTCTAATTTGGTTTAATACACAAGATTTAATTTGTTTTAATACATGATTGTAAATCATTTTAATACATGATTCTAATTTGGTTTAATATACAAATCTAATTTGGTTTGATATATGATTCTAATTTTGTTTAATACAAAATTCTAATTCAGTTAAATACACAATTCTAATTTAGTTATATACACGATTCTAATTTGGTTCAATACACGATTCTAATTGGGTTTAACACATGATTCTAATTTGGTTTAATGCATGATTCTAATTGGGGTTATTGCACGATTCGATTTGGGTCTTATGTATGATTCTAATTTTGTTTAATACATGATTCTCACTCGGTTTAATACAGAATTCTAATTCGGTTTAATGCACAATTACAATTGGGTTTAATACACGATTGAAATTGGGTTTAATATATGATTCTAATTGTTTTTAATGCATTATTCTAATTTGGTTTAATGCACAATTCTAATTCAGTTTAACACACAATTCTAATTTGGTTCAATGCACGATTCTAATTTTGTTTAATGCACAATTCCAATTTGGTTTAATGCGCATTTCTAATTCAGTTTAACACACAATTCTAATTCTGTTTAATGCACGATTCTAATTCGGTTTAACACACAATTCTAATTTGGTTTAATGCACGATTCTAATTTTGTTTAATGCCCAATTCCAATTTGGTTCAATGCACAATTCTAATTCAGTTTAACACACAAGTCTAATTCGGTTTCATACACGATTCTAATTTGGTTTAACACATAATTCTAATTTGGTTTAATGCATGATTCTAATTCAGTTTAATGCACAATTCCAATTGGGTTCAACACACAATTCTAATTCAGTTTCATATACGATTCTAATTTGGTTTAATGCACGATTCTAATTCAGTTTAATACACGATTGTAATTGCGTTTAATGTATGATTCTAATTGGTTTTAATGCATGATTCTAATTTGGTTAAAGGCACAATTCTAATTCAGTTTAACACACAATTCTAATTCGGTTTAATGCACAATTCTAATTTTGTTTAATGCACAATTCCAATTTGGTTTAATGCACAATTCTAATTCAGTTTAACACACGATTCTAATTTGGTTAAATACACGATTCTAATTTGGTTTAACACATGATTCTAATTTGGTTTAACACATGATTCTAATTTGGTTCAATACACAATTCTAATTCAGTTTAATGCACGATTCTAATTCAGTTTAATGCACGATTTCAATTGGGTTCAACACGCAATTCAAATTCAGTTTCATACATAATTCTAATTCGGTTGAATGCACGATTCCAATTGGGTTTAACACACAATTGTAATTGAGTTTAATGCACGATTCTAATTCAAATGCAAAATTACAATTAGGTTTCATACACGATTCTAATTCTAACATAAGAAATTAATTTGGTTTAATACACGATTCTTATTCGGTTTAACAAACGGTTTTAATTCAATTTAATACACCATTTTGATTTGGTTGAATGCATGATTCTAATTTGGTTTAATGCACAATTCTAATTAGATTCCACACTCGATTCTAATTTAGTTTAATACACGATTCTAATTTGGTTAAATACACAATTATAATTTGATTTATTACTCGATTCTAATTCCAATACAAGATTCTAATTTGGTTTAACACATGATTCTCATTCGGTTTAATACACGATTCTGATCAGACACCTTTGGCTTCAGGACTTGAATTTTCACCAGGCAGCCATCTTTGCAGTTATAAGAATAACCTGTTAATGCTTTTCTCCATGAACCTTCATCCATTTCTCCAGCAGCCCTTTGCACCTGTGCCTTGACCTAAATAGGAAACGACTTATCAAATTGTGTTTACAGGTTTTCCACCGACCACAACCTTAATCAGTCATTGCATGAACCTGATTACGAGTGAGCCTGTTCAGTCAAAATTGGGCTCAATACTGTAGAGTGTCCGGAAGTCCCTTAAGACAAACAAGATATACTGAAGGCAGGGATAATTTGGCAGTCAAATTCGCCATACTCATCATCAGTGGTGATAGTTTGTAAAATGTGAACTTAATTTGTTTTGTAAAGTGAAGATCACCACTCATTTCTGGATGTGGATAAGGTAAAAACTTTCAATGATAGAATCACAAGATGGGCCATGTTTGTGTAAAACTATTGGTTTCCAATAGAATTGATCAAGGGGACTGATAATGGTGGTGCAGATTACATCAGTGAAAGAACCTTGGATTGTGCGACACCGTCTAAACCCAAATTGCTTCCGATCTCCAACAACTTGTTCCTCATAAGGATTGATCTCCAACAATTTCTCCCTCCTCAACTCAGTCCACAGTTGCATGCATGGACGGTAATCAATAATTCCTCAAATCACAACCTTTCATAGCAACACAATCCTGTTAGCTTCCCTTTTCAAAGCATTGATCACTTGCACTTGCAATCTCATGAACAACACAGCACAACCACCAGATGCAGGGAATCATGTTTTTTTAATTTGGTATTGATAATCCCAACCGCCCTAAACTTACGATATGCAATATATATATATATATATATATATATATATATATATATATATATATATATATATATATATATATATATATATATATATATATATATATATATTTGCGAATTTGTGCCCGCCGGCGTGCGATCGGCCACGTAACTCGAATCGCGACACGTCGCCCACCGGACGGACAATTCAGTCGTGACCCTCCGGGAACTACCGCCAGTCACGGGTGGGGGTTTAACCTTACCACGATCGTGCCAATTGCCCACCCGCGCAGGATAGGGTTTCTCGCCAAATTCGACCTCCCTAAGTACCTGCGCAAGTGGTCGACCGGGCGATCGTACCACGCCACAGGCCGACTCCGGACACGATCCGCTTAAGCGGTTCGTTCCGTATTACAGGGATAACCGAGTAGAGTTATCGTCGGCCTTGATGGTTCCGATTAATTACCGGGCGTTTTAAACCCACTATCAATTCCTAACATGATGCAAGATGGAGATTCAATAAAAGGAAGGAGACGAAGCAAAGCGGGAAAACAGTTCAACAAGCAATGCACTTTATTTACACACACACAGACAAGCACGTATATACAGCCATACAGTCAAGATACAACAAAAGCAAATGCAATACGACGCAGAGCTACAACCGAATAAAATGGGAATTATTTACAACACTTATACAGTTCTACTTGTCGGACTGGCGCCACACACACACATTTACACAAAACCCCAAAGAAAAGAAGTCGTGACTTCCCTGCGCGCCATCGAGTCCCCCTCCCGCGACCTCAGCGTGGTCGCGCCTGGTTCCAATTTCCCTCGCGGCCGGCGAACCCTCTCCGGCACTCCTTGTCCGGACGCGTAGGCTCACGCCCCACAGTCGGCTCGGCCGCGTCTCACATCCACGCCTCCCACGTTGCAGGCGAGAATTCTACCACTGAGCCACCAAGGACGAACTCACGACCACTCCAATTCCAACTGCTCTCTCTCTTTTCGACCTGTCTCCACCTTTTTGTCGAGCGGGCTCCGCCCTCTGCTCCGCCCTGTTTTCGGCCCCGCCTCCCTTCGAGCTTCTGCCCCAAGCCTCTGAAAGGGGGGCGTGCGGGGGCCGGGGGAGTCGGTTTTGGCTCGGGGCCAGGGAATTATTCCCCCAAAATGAGACCCCTCCCTAACATGACCTCTGACCTTTGACCTGCATCGCCCCTCCTCCACTCTAAAGCGCGGGGAAGATCAGGTGGGAGAATCGAGCGGGAAAATCAGGTGGGAAAAGTCTGCGCAGGCTCCGCAAGAGCTTTTGTTCTGGCAATCCTGCGTGCGTTCCTGGACGATTTCCACCGCGGAAATCATCGCCGCGTGGTCCGTGGTGGACGGCGTTCATAAGTGCGGGTAGTGGGGAAGATGGTGGTGGTCGTTGTGGTGAGGGTTGGACATGGTTGTTTGGTGTTTGGCGGACATCGTTTGAGAATGGCGGGTGAGGCGATGCTTGCGGGGTTGGGTTGTGGAGGTGAAGGTAGTGGCGATTTGGTGGAGTTGTTCGGGGGCGTTGTTGATGGTGGCTTAATGTTCAAAAATAACAATAGAGAAAGAAAAATGGCTAACTCAAAGCGTTGCAGCCCGGATGAATCACACATATTCCCTCTATACAACGGGTTTGGGCGAACTACACATGGACTTACCGAGATATCTCACCTGAGGACTCTTTATGGTGTAATGCGAATTTCCACAACTGTAACACTACATATATATATATATATATATATATATATATATATATATATATATATATATATATATATATATATATATATATATATATATATATATATATATATATATATATACACACACACACACACACACACACACACACACACACACACACACACACACACACACACACACACACATTGAAGCATGACTTTTCACAAATAAGTGCCTGCTAAAGAGTATATTTACTGGGCTGACAATGCCATTCAGGGATTCTTTTTGGATCTCTCAAAACCCATTCAGCCAAGGTCCCATAAACAACCCCTCAAAACAAAACAAGGCATTTGGGAGGGCTTTGATTGCCCTCTTCTCCCTTTCTCTTCCCACTCTCCTCAAAGAAGCTGATATTTGCATCAAATCTGCCATTTATACCCCCACCTCCACCACTCCCACTTTTTCCCAGCCACTTTACCTCTCCCATTCCTTTTCTGGCCCTTCATCTTGAGCGGGCAATGCACAAAGCATCTCCTCGGCAACCCAGGCCAGGCCACACACGGCCGAGAACCCTCCGGGCGACAATTGGCCCAAAGGCACACGCGTGTTGCGTGCGCCTGGGCAAAGGAAACAGCCGTTGAGGCCATGGAGCCCATCTGTTCCAGAAGTGCCCCCACTCCCAACTCTGCATGCCGCCCCTTTTACCCACCTTGTCGCTTCATCCACATCGCGCTGTTGCTTCCTGCTCCCTCCTCCTCGCCTCTGGGTCCATGATCCTCGGCTACCAGTCACTTTTGACATTGAAGTACGTTTGCTGGCCTGAAGAGCACGCAATTGTCCACTCGAGGTCGAAGGACCAACAGAAGTTTATCACAAGGTAAAGAATGCAGAGATTGCTGATGGGTCATTGGTAGGCCATGAGTCTGCGCTGGAACTGAATTCATTCTATATACTGTTATCAGAATGAGCTAAGTGTGCATCTTTCTTCTGTATTTTCTTTCTTCTGTATCACAGAGCTATAATTGTGCAGTTTATTTGCATTGGAATCATTCCTTTTGGTTTTTTTTTTGACTTTTTCCAGCTGATGCAACAATCCGTTTTGAACATTGTGAAGAACAAACGTTCTGATTTTTGTGAACACAGTGAGCTTTAAGTGATCATTGTTTGTTTTAATTCATCTGTTTCCAGCCACGGACATTTGGTTCCACAATCAGTGGACAGAAGTGACACCTCAATGCATAATACATGACACTTGTCAAAAAATAAAGTTATAACGTGATGTTAGCCTATTCGTTAGGATTGAGATCATCGACGACAAGTACTACTACTACTACTACTACTACTCCAACGGCCTCTATTATTCCCACCGAACTTGGCCGGGGAACGTAGATGGCCCAAGTCTTTCACGAACTGGCTGGCCAGGCCTGACGTTCGAATGAAGGTGTTTTGGACAGGGATTTGTAATTTATTCAGGATGCCGGCAATAACTCGCCTACTCTTCACGAAAGACACCGAGTGAATTTGAACGTCGACCAATGCTGGCAGACATGGTCATATGGCTTCATGTGCATCCTACCGTCCTTCCGATGCACAGCTCAAGCATTGATGTCTCTCCCTGCAACCGAAACACAAGGGTGGCCGTTTATTGTTGGGTCGAGATACGAACCAAGATAGACGGCTCAAAGGCGTGTGTGCACAGAATTGAGGCAATGCATGAAATATATCAGCAAAATAAACATAAATCTGTAAAGTTTTGTGAAATTTTGGATCTTTCTTTCTCAGCTCGTACATATATGAGAAATCGAGAAACTACGACTACCAGTAGTTGCACAGTAGCCTTAATCGGCAGGATGGTTTCTCATTTAAAGGACAACATAAATACAAGATTCTCCGTAATCTTTCCAGCTTGCCTCCATCAACTGTCCGTGCGGACTTTGCCCTCGAAGAATCTGTCTGCAACAGCTGGGTTTCCCTTTTGATGGTCCAAAGAACACCACGAAGAAAGTGTCTCGCAGCACCACGAATATAAATCCATGCTATTCTGTAGGTCATTAAAAATGTATGACATCACAGCCACCGTCCTAGAGAAGCCATGAGTTAACCAGACATGCCATCAGCACGCACGTTCAACCTTTCCTTGATGTTTATTAAGTGGCTCGAACTCTCAGTTGCTTCAAAATCATTCCGAAGATTACTCTCACCGTTTTAAGCAGCACCGAGAGAAGAGATGCCAATGTGCACGATGTCCATCAATTCCATCGGCGACTTGATTTTCATTAAAGGGTGTCACTTTGAAAACGCACCAAAAAGAGTGCTTCATCGTCGCTGATCGACATTTATCGAAACGATGTAAATGTTTGGGAGGAATAAATGGAGTAAATAGGTTGGATTACTGTCACTGCTGGTTATTCTAAACCGGAGGAGGATAGGATGGCCTAAAGGTATGCGCACTCACCTCTAAGTCTGGGTTCGAATCTCGACCGAGCTATAAAATGTCATCCTGGTGTTTCACTGGCAGGGGGGTGATGAATCAGTGTGTGTGCCGTGCCTTGGATGGTCGCTAGTGCGTGCCTCGTCTGCCAACATTCGTTGGTGGATGTCAAAGATCCCACGGCGTCCTTCGTGAAGAGTCGGCGAGCTATCGCCGGCACCGTGGCCAAACTCCTGCCCTAACCAGCAGAGGGCATCGTATCATCGGCACAGCTGCGCTCACAACCAATGATGCACCCCCCCCCGCCTTGTGCTGCATATGATAGATTAATAATTATAAATCGTTTTATTCGCCCTCTTAGTTCCAGCACGGCCTGTAGTTGATTTCCCTACACCCATACATAGGGTGGCTTGCACACGTCGTCGAGATTGTAAATGAGCAGGTGTGGAGGAAGGAAAACGTTCACTTGTGCGAGTCACGTGCCACGTGTGAACATTGTATGTGGCAGGTAACGGTGACAACACCGTTTTTACTTCTCCTTTAATCAAGAATGGACGGTCGATCCACGCTTGCAATTTTGAAGTTTTGTTCTCCAGGATCAAATTAGCCTGGTGTCTTGGCGCAGTGGTTAGGGCAGCGGCTTGGGATCCAAAAGGTCCTGAGTTCAAGCCCCGTTGGGCCACTGAATTAATACACCAGGGGGTTGACTCAGCCTGTCATCCTTCCGAGGTCGGCGAAATGAGTACCAGTATACTGGGCCAGTGTATACCCCGGTTAAAATAGGTGTACCATATCCCTGTGTCGTAAGAGGCGACCAGGGTTGCGTCAGGAAGGGCATCCGGCGTAAAACATGTGCCAAATCACTATGCGGATCATACGGATGATCCGCTGTGGCGACCCCTAACGGGAGCAGCCGAAAGAAGAAGAAGAAGAGTTCTCCAGGATCAAATTAATCTCGTGAGAGATCTGCAACAAGGGGACAGAGAGAGAGAGAGAGAGAGAGAGAGAGAGAGAGAGAGAGAGAGAGAGAGAGAGAGAGAGAGAGAGAGAGAGAGAGAGAGAGAGAGAGAGAGAGAGAGAGAGAGAGAGAGAGAGAGAGAGAGAGAGAGAGAGAGAGAGAGAGAGAGAGAGAGAGAGAGAGAGAGAGAGAGAGAGAGAGAGAGAGAGAGAGAGAGAGAGAGAGAGAGAGAGAGAGAGAGAGAGAGAGAGAGAGAGAGAGAGAGAGAGAGAGAGAGAGAGAGAGAGAGAGAGAGAGAGAGAGAGAGAGAGAGAGAGAGAGAGAGAGAGAGAGAGAGAGAGAGAGAGAGAGAGAGAGAGAGAGAGAGAGAGAGAGAGAGAGAGAGAGAGAGAGAGAGAGAGAGAGAGAGAGAGAGAGAGAGAGAGAGAGAGAGAGAGAGAGAGAGAGAGAGAGAGAGAGAGAGAGAGAGAGAGAGAGAGAGAGAGAGAGAGAGAGAGAGAGAGAGAGAGAGAGAGAGAGAGAGAGAGAGAGAGAGAGAAAAATGGAGAGAGAGAGAGAGAGAGAGAGAGAGAAAAATGGAGAGAGAGAAATGGAGAGAAAGAAATGGAGAGAAATGGAGAGAAATGGAGATAGAGATGGAGAGAAATGGAGATAGAGATGGTTAGTTAACCTCACCTAATGGCACTGATCAGGAGCAGGTGGAGAGCATGTAAGCCTATATAAACATGTAACATGGTTAACATAATGGTTGGTGTATGTCCATGCAAGTGCAAACCCTAACCAAAGGCGGAGTTAGGGGTGTGAAACACATGCAATTGCATGGGACCCCGAGACAGTAAGGGGCCCCCGAGGGTGGGGTTTCACCCTAACTCTGTCATGTATTTTGGCTCATGTGTTGTAAGGCTCATGGTGGAGCTTGTACATATAAGGTCAAACATCAATGTAATTTTACTTTCATTATACAGACATAAAGGTCTTTAATTGCAAGACAAAGGACAAATCAACATAGTACTCTATATGAGATTTTGATACTGGGAACCCTGCAGCATCATGTGACCTTTTAGTGCTCAGAGGGAACACCAGACATGCCAACCAAATCTGTCAGTTAAACCAAGGTGAAAGGCCTATCTCGGACAGACAGCACCGAACAAAGACCTTTTTAACTATCACTAGCATATCAGACTCGTCGCTTCACTGACGGGAATACCAATCTTTGCTCTGATGGCTTATCTATGGCGCAACAACAAAAACGGATTCCTGGGAGATCCTGGCCTCACAAGTTGGCATTTGCAGCTTTGCCACGTGTGCCCATCTTCATGGAAGAATTTGTCTGCAACACAAACTGTCCTTATGTTTTTTTTTTTCTTTTTCTTTTTCTTTTTTGCATCACAAACCTTCCTCGGAGTTCCCAGACTCCACCATCTTTGGTTTTGTTGATGTCCGTTAATCTGTTCTCAAGTTAACAAAAACGGATTCCTGGAAGATTGTGCCCTCCATGCAAAGGATAACCAGTTTTGCCATGTGTTCCCATGTACCCACACACAAACCTTTCCTTTATTTTATTTTATTTTATTTTATTTTATTTTATTTTTTGCATCACAAACCTTCCTGTGAGTTCCCTGAATCCATAAATCCATGTTGAAATCCATGTTGAGGCTGAATCCACCATCATTGGTGGATTCATGGAACAGCTCGGTTTAATTGAAATCCCTTCATCCGTTCTCAAGTTATAGCATGGCAGACAGACATGGATACTTTTATAATATAGATCATTCTTGTTTTTATTAGAAACATCCACCCCCTTCTGGAGCAGCCTGGGTGGGGGAGGGGGAGGAAGGAGGGGAAAAGTGGAGGAGGTGGGGCAAATATATTTTGTACTGTGGCAAATAATCCTCCCTGTCTCTAGCATGGGTCAGTAAACCACTTTCACCATCGCACATGTACAAGCAAAAATCGTTCCGCCACCAACCGTCGCAGGGGGGGGATTTTTATCCTTGCGCCTATGACCTGACCCTGGTTACTACCAGCTTGTATGCGAAATTTTGCGGAGATTGGACCAGCACTGGTTTTTTTTTTTTTCTATGATTTTCAAATGTACATACACACATACATAAACATAGACTGAGAATTGCCTTACATATACATATTTAAAGAAGAAAGTTTGTTTGTTTGTTTGTTTGTTGATGCATTCAGCCCCTGCAGGGACCAATGTAACCAAATTTTGCATGGCCTCCTCTTTCATCCAGAGGAAGGTCAAGGGCGATGACCAGATTAAATTTTTTTTTAATTACTATCAGATAATTAGCCTTCAGGCCTCGATCGGGTCTTGTGCTTATATGCTCCCTGCGTTCCCCACCTGGGTAAACAGCATGTATAAATTGAGTCATATGTATAGTGAAGATTGTATGTTGAGGCTGTAGTAATTTGGTATCAACAACACAATTTTAATTATTATGGTGTTTACACATGCACCTGTTATAAAAAAAGATTGCTTTACACAGGTATATTATAACACCCCCATGTTCAGTCTTCGAGTGAGTGTTTTTATGCACTACCTGGGTTTTCCCTGGGAACGATTGAGTGATATGTTTTGTGAAGATCATATGTTGAGGTTGTATTGATTTGTTGTCAACAACACAAATTTAATTATCATGTTTACACGTGCGCCTGTTATTAAAAAGATTGCTTTACACAGATTTATCATAACACCTCCATGTCCAGGCCTCGAGCGAGTATGTATTGCATTTCTCTGGGCAATGCCAGGTACTTCTGCTAATTTAATATTGAATGATACGAAGATGATTTGTAATACCGGAAACCACCAGGTGGAGTTATACAATAGATATTTACATATAGAGAATTTGGGTCTTCCCCCCACCCCGAATCCCCTCCTCCAGATGTGCTACCCCAACATAAACCATACTTCGTGTACCCTCCCAGGTCGAAAAACCAGTTAAAGCCAGTACACATTTTCAACTGGTCTCTATTGGTTCTAATTGGTCTTTAACTGGTCTCTATTGGTTTCAACTGGTACCAGTTAAATTCAGTCAGAATTCCAATTTCCCAGTTGAAAAAACCAGTAGCTCATATTTGTACCAGTTAAAGTCTTACTGGTTCCAGTTGATACCAGTTGCAATGTACTGGTCTCCCAGTTGATACCAGTTACAATGTACTGGTCCCAGTTGATACCAGTTAGTTAAATACATGTATTTCAACTGGTAATATATCACTCTATTCCAATTTCCATATTAAAACCAGTAAGAAACCAACTGGCTTTACTGGTACCAGTTGGCTACTGGTTTTCAACTGGTACCAGTTGACCAGTAAGCTACTGGTCTTTACTGGTTTTTTGACCTGGGCTTAGGGAACATGCAAAATTTGGTTCAGTAATTTTTTTTTGTTTTTGATCCTGTAGGTATCGAGAAGGGCGTCCCACCCATTGTGGTCTGGTAACTTGCCGGCTCTGCTTGGGGGAATCACCAACATCCTCCGTCTCCTTCTCTCCCCACAACTGTGAATAAACTGTCAATAAATCATCGAACTTGTGATGTGTTGGGCATGATTTTCTGTCCACCTCATTGAATAAAACCACCTGTCCCCTTTACTGCTACCACTGTATAAAGTTGTGGATCATAGGTAGTTCTCAGCTTATTCTGTTTTGGTTGTTGTGGAACAACATCACCTACATGTATATCATGGGTTGAAGTATACCGCTTGACATCCACATTTTGCTTGATTTTTGTTGGATAACCCAGTCTCAGTCCAGGATATTTTAGAATACAGGATTGTTGATCGAGTTGGAAAGTGAAGAATTTTGGTGTGGACTTCACTTCCCAAAATTAGTGCTGCTGGAGATGCCCCTGTGATGCAATGCGGTGTTGTATGATATTTTAGCAGCAATGTGAAGAGTTCCTGATGACAATTCCTGTGATTGATGCATGCCGTGTGAAGAGCTTTACCCAGAATGCAGAAAAAACATGTTCTACCTCCGAGTTGGCTTGAGGACAATAAGGTGTAATTTTGCGATGTTTGAAATGCAGTTGTTAGATTTGACGGACTGGGTGGAGGTGGATGACAGGATAATTGCTTCTGACCATCAGGAACATTCATCGACAAGGCCAAGGATGTATTATCCGGTGGGAAATGGACTGCACATGTCAACATGGATGACCTCCCATGGAATGTTTGGCATATTGGTCATTGATAACGGTGCAGGTTGAACAGGTGGGCTGACAAACTGACATGCATGGCAGGTACGTATAATATTTTACACATCATTGTAAATAGAAGGCCACCATCCTTTCTGATGGAGTAACTGTTTTGTTTTCATGATACCTTGATGACTCTCGTGAGCTACATTGAGCATTGGCTCACTCATGGAACGAGGAATGACAATGTGGCTGCCACAAACAACGAGGTCGTTTTTTATTGCGAGTTTTTTTCCGATATTCCGATACCGGTGTAGGAGTGCTGTCTTGGGCCATCGCCCAGCCAAAATTCAGTGATAAACCTGGGTCAATTCTTCATCCTTTCTCGAAGTGTCCATTATTTCCTGCAATGTCACAGCTTTTGGAGCTTTCGCACCCCAAGTTGGATGGCTGACGTACGCCCGAGCAAAGATCCTGTGTCATCCATATCAGCAACCACTGTGATGGCCACAGATATACTGCTATACACCAGACAGCTATCAAACGTACACTGGACGGGTAGGGCAGTGTTTGAACAACAGGTCAAGATGGTAGTGGCTGACTTGGAAAGAGTGCGGTGGTGGCCGTCTTTACATAGCCTGTGGTTAGTGTTTCTGTCCAACAGATTGACAGAAGTCCCGGAATTTATAATAATTTTAACAGGAATACGAGGTCCGTCTAAAAAGTAACGGGACTGACTTCACAGAAATTTTATTCCAAAAAATATATTGTAATCACAGCTTGTCCCCTTCAAAATAGTTTCACTCCAGTCTCACACACTTGTCCATCCTCTTCTTCGACACTTCGATGCACCCCTGGAAGGCTTCTTCTGGAATCCTCCGGAGCTCCCGTCATCACAGCCCTTTTTATGGCCGCCACATCAGGAAATCGGGTCCCCTTGATCACCTCGAGCTTGGAGAATAGCAAAAATTCACAAGCGGCCAAGTCTGGCGAATAAGGGGGTTGCTCCTGAGTTGGCACGTTTCTCTCCGCCAGAAACTGTTAGATGCTCAGGGCACTGTGAGGTGGGGCATTGTCATGGTGGAGCACCAAGGCGTTGTTCTCCCACAGATCCCTCCTCTTGTCCCACACTGATGTCATGAGGCGCTGGAGGATCTCCTTGTACACGTATTGATTCACTCTTTGACCCTGTGGTAGAAACTCGAAGTGGACGATACCCTTGATGTCAAAAAACGCAATGAGCATCACATTGACCTTCAACTTCGACATCTTTGCTTTCTTTGGTCTTGGTGATGCCGGACTTTTCCATTGACAGCTCTGCCGTTTGGTCTCGGGATCGTATTCGAATATCCACGATTCATCGCCAGTAATGACTCTCCCGAGCAGGTCTGGATCGTCCACGAGGCGCTCGATAATGTCTTGGCAGACAGTAACTCTTTGTTTCTAGTCCTCGGACAACAGCCTGGTAACAAATCTTTGTGTACATCTTGCACATTTCGAGATTTTCAGTGATGATGCTCCAGACAGTGTCCTTGTCGATGGAAAGTTCCTCAGCAATCATCCGCCCCGTGAGTCGATGATGTGCGTGCACCATCTGCTTCACACGCTCGATGTTGTCCGCCGTTCTGCTCATTTAAGTTCTTCCAGACCGTGGATCGTCTTCAATCTCCTCCCGTCCCTCTTTGAACCTCTTGTGCCATTCAAGTGCACGTGTATGTGACATCGTTTCTTTCGCCGTACACTTGCTGCAGCATTGTGAAGGATTTGGAAGGTGTTTTGCCAAGCTTGGCAAGAAACTTCAGATTGGCTCTCTGCTCACGACTCATAGCACGACGACTCAGACCAGACAACATGTAAAGCACGACCTGTAAAAAATCACACAATGAGCACAGTCAACCGTCACCAATTGTATATATTGCTGGAATGTTGCGAAAGACTGTGATGCAACCCGTTCATTCAAGTTGTGTAAGTGGAGCACACAGCAGGCCCAGTCCCGTTTCTTTTTAGACAGACCTCGTATTATCGATCTTGGCTATTATGGTGTCCATCCCCAGTGGTGTACACATAAATCTTACAGAGTGATCTTGGGATTTGAGGTATCTAAACAGATTTGCTGGGTTCTCGCCAAGCAAACTCTGCTGTAATGGTTAAGTTTGTGTTAGTAATTGCATGCTTTTCCATTTGCCGAACAGCGGTCATCACCATACATGTGACCTGTTGCTCCACAGCAGTCACAACATTTCGATATGCTGAAACTTCTGATGTCACCAGATTTTGTACTGCATTGCGTTTTATCCACATGGGTGGCTCATTTGAAGTTTGCCAAGAATGAGTTGTTTTTTAACTACGTTAACAGCCTCTGTGTTGGGGTTATCGATGGTCCTTTCTCCATTTGTGTGGCTTAAGTGTCAGATACTTCCACAGCCCAAGCTATTCGTAGCATGGTGTCGTTGTTCAAATCAGGTTCGCGAAGGAGACGTCTGCGCAGGTATGGCGATGCACACTTTTGATTTGATCGGCGTCATAATCTATCTATAATTCCAGCAGTGTGTGTGTGTGTGTGTGTGTGTGTGTGTGTGTGTGTGTGTGTGTGTGTGTGTGTGTGTGTGTGTGTGTGTGTGTGTGTGTGTGTGTGTGTGTGTGTGTGTGTGTGTGTGTGTGTGTGTGTGTGTGTGTGTGTGTGTGAGTGTGAGTGACCACTGTTTGTCGACAACCACTGGTCCGATATAATTGAAACTTGCCAGGAATATTGCTGGGGACCTGAGGATGTGCCTTTTCAAGGTTTGATATTAATCGGACAAGTGCTTCCCAAGTTATGGCCATTTATTTACCAAACCAATGACAGAACACGTTGCTGCGTAGGCGTGGCCGATGCGCCATTTAGTTACCAATGAGAGGACACGTTGCTGCGTAGGCGTCTCCGTTGGGGAAGAGATCCTCAGCCGCGTTCCCCATTACAGGTGACAACGTACGGACTTCCAGATAGTGTTGACTTACTGTATTCTCATAATTTCTCGATTTCTTATGCGCATTTAGAGATAAACACAATGCCCCAATCCAGTCATCGTTTACGAGAGCGAAGGAACAGCCTGTGTGGTTGTTTGAAAGTTGTTTTTTTTTCACGTACGGCCACGCACGTACGAACACGTACTAGTGCTCAAAAATCACACATTCTTGCTGACTGCTGAAGCCAGAAAACGTAATTCACAATCGACTCGGACGGTTCTTGTTTGGCATAGCGAAACGCATGATATTCAAATGAAACATTTTGCAGAGGCTCAAAGTGTTAAGTTTTGCAATCGCCATGTCAAAATCGTTGCCCATATCGGTGAGAGTCTCAAATACGGTTTGAGATTTTCTTCATCACTGTGCAGTGATGTATTCTCCGTCATTGTCAACCAGTCATGGAGCCGATAAGTCCAACTTGTGGCCATTGTTCTCATCATCGCCAATATAATTTTCTTCCACACGAGGAAGCCGTTGTAGGTTTCAAACAGGCTTCAATCAAACTCCACACTGCCACGGCATGTCAACCCACCATTTGCCCTCTTCCTCACCCCCCCATTCATTTTTTCCCACATCAATCCTTCATTCCTTCATCCTCTGTTGCACCATCTACTTTCATAAAGTCGATGGCTACGCACCATCTCCCTTACACCAGAACACCACACGCAGCAAGGTAAATATGAAGTGCATCAAGACAACTAGATGTACGTATACTGAAATTGGAGGCTCTCGCTCATTATTACCTTGCGTATGCGAAGCAAAAAGTGGGGTTAAGCAATTGGTTCACTTTGTCTGTCTGTCTGTCCATCTGTCTTTCTACAGATCGTCGACCGAGAATTAACAGGATCTATCTGACATTTCATTCAAATTTAGAAGAAGTCCATGTAGAAGGGCAACAGAGGAAACTAAGTAAGATTATTTTATGTAACCTTTATATGTACCTGTTATGTAGCACACGATATGAAAATAAAATGTTATGAGATAGCGGCAATTCCACTTTGAATTTTTGATTTCATTTTTCTCAAACTATAAAAAAGTGTAGTTGGACCCTGTTAATTCTCGGTCGACGATATGTCAGTTTATGACCAATAAATTATTTCATTTCAGTTGAATGTTATATTTTGAACACTGTCGAACATGAATCAAAACACAAACCTGAAGTTCAGCAGTACTTTGGCTCCGAAATTGGCAAATTGTATGGAATCTCGTCCCAAGCACATACTCGTATGCGCAGAGGAATAAGGTAATTTTTTTCAGTCTGTCTGCCTGTCTGGCAGTCAAACAAAATTTAAAATAATTCCAAACAGGAAACTTACTGTTTTAAGGATGTTATAAAGGACACAAACAACAGGCAAGAAGAACTAATGTTACATGTTAGATCAGGTGGTGTAACAGACGGCCCATCAACGGTGGTAAAATGCTGAAAAAAGATTTTTTTTTTTCTACAGCCTTTAAAACCTTTTATTTTATTTCATTTAAATTATATACTTGAACACTATAACACAAATCACCTTCTTGTCACTTTCACAAACCTTTTGTGTAGCTGTACTTGGCCAAAATATTCCGCATTTTACATAATCTCGACCAATCAAATTTGCCACTTGTGGTCTCAGCGTTTGGGAATATCGAGATTCATACAAAATGGCAGCTTGTAGGAAGTATAGATCGTGCTCAGAAATACAATAAGGAAGAGTTTAAAAGACCCTTCCCATGTCCTTTTTTCCTCAAGACTTCATAGGGTAAGGTGTTTGATTAACTCTCTAGGTTGCTGCTTGGCTTCGTGTGTGCACCGGTCATGCAAGGTTCAACAAATGCCGACTGGCACACCAGGCATACATGTTTCATAGGTGATGGTGGACCTTGTACACCTGCAGTGTTAAGTGCAGGTGACTCGAATCACACAGTATTGGATGCATCATGAGTCGGTTGTGTCTTGGTTACAGAATTCAGAAGCACGACCCCTTTACTAAAAATATAAAGTCGTCAGAATTTGGTTGATAATCTTACCCTCGGCTCCAAGAACAAGTCCAACATAATGCTTTAGAATTCACCTTGGTATCATCCCATTATGTAATCAAGCTCATCATTTACAGGTGCTGACCTAATGGCGACAGTGTCAACCCTGAATCTGGGAGGTCGGCAGTTCCGACTCCAGCCAACACATGCTAAAGACTTTTAAAATGGTACATTCTGCTTCCTTTTTGACACTCAGTGTTTAAAAAGGATAGACCATGGACAAACCACAATAGGTTGACACCCATTAGGTTCATTAGGTATTGAAACCCAATAGGTTTCATTGGCCTAGTGGCTTCCTGCATTGAAAGTTCCTTGTAAGCTAGGTATGGCAGCATGCGCTGGAGCAGCACATCGCTGCGTCCACTTTCTGCCGGTACTCCAGTGGCCTCCATCTGGCCATCCGCCAGGCAGATGCCTAGCCCATCCCCATCTCCTTGAGATGCCATTCAACTTGATGCAACCATGAGACATGTGCTTCACCCTTTGGCCTCCTCCACCCATGAGGCTCCCTCGCTGAGAGAATCTGGTGAGCAGGATGAGAATCAAGAAAACGAGCCACATGCCCATACAGCCGCAGCTGATGTTCACATACTATACAGGTAACAAATCTCATCTGAGTCTATTTCAATAGCCAAGGATTCTCTGAAGAAACGTGGCACCAAAGGAGTTAAGTTTCCATCTCAGCTCATTGGTCAGAGTCGAAATCTCACATTCATAGAGCAAGACTGGAGGCACGAAGGACTTAAAGACTCGGACTTTCATCCTCCTGCATAGGCACTGACAGCAGTAGTATAGGAAATGAGGGTTCTGAGCCACCTTGTGCTTGGAGGGCTCCAGAGCTCTGGGAATGTTCCCAGACCCAGACCTTTTGAGATTAATATAGGTGTCTTGAGGTAATAGAGGTCTGACTTGAACCACTGAGATTTCCATTTTGACATTGATATTTTCCTTGGTATACCCAGGCGTCTTTAAACAAAAGAAGTCCGACTTGTACCACCAAAACATTCAATGTGAGCTATCCGAGTTAGTAACATCGCAGCAGCAATGGAAGACACGAGGCGTGACATTGCTTGAAAATTCAATCTCGCGGCCCGATTAATATTGAAGCTAAAGCCACTGGAGACAGCCAAGCCAATTCTTTGCTTTCGCAAAACAAAAAAGGAGCTCAAAGCCATCCACCTGAGATATATCTTATGCACCAGTTATCTCAATTTTCAAGCCGCCACCGGAGAAAGAGGATGCCAAGTCATTCAAAATTAGTTCCATCAAATTTTTGCCTCCGAAAACTTTCTTGGCGAACTCGACTACCTGATCTGTCGAGTTCAGGTAGAGTTGGGACTCAGCGGCCACCACCAACTGGAGGCGGCCACGCTCCTCAACCAATACACCAGGCACAACATTGATTGTGTCACAAAGACCGTCAAGCACTCCATCGTGACTATCGGAGGGGAGTACAACATTTGTTTGGACTGTCGTGTTGAGATGTCCGTTAACACTGATACTTCACAGAGCTGACCTGCACCGAGTGTGGAAAGGTCCGAGAGTTGATAGGAACCTTCTTCGATAAAGCACAGCTATACTACCAGGAGGGGCAGAATGTCAAATAGGGCTCGTTCAACCTGAATCACCACTTTCAGTTCTGGATGGACCACATCTTAGCCCACGAGCTGGAGGAGGAGCTCGGAGATAAAGATGACACCGATAATACTTATTGAGAAAAGCTACTGGAGCAACTCTGGGAAATCATTCAGCGCCTACTCACGGTTGATGACATCCGAGCAATGCTGAAAGAAATTGGGCGAAAGGATCTGAATAAAAACTCCCCTGTTATTATGTGAAGTCTCATGGGTATTGGCCCCCCACAGCTTCCTGAATTGATCTGCCAACTGGTAAAAATAAAATAAAACAAACCCACGATTTCTTTGCCATAAAGATCATATAATTTATAATTCTAGGGTAATGTGTCGAGCACATGGACGATTTAAAATAACTCACAAGTCCATCTCTTAGTCTGCCCCTTCTCAAAATGTGATTTCCATTGGTGTATTTGTACAATATCTCCAACTCTAAACTTTGGTTTCCTCAGATTAATTTCTTGTTCATATTCTAATTTTTCAAATGTTTGAGTCTGAAGGTTTCGATTTTGTTCTAGAGTGAACTGTGTCATTGTAAGCATCTGTAACATCTTGTTTGATGGAAACCCCTTTCTTATGACCGAGGTGAGTAAACTTTTTGGACAAGTGCGATTTTTTTTTTTTTTTTACTCCTTCAAAGTGCGATTAAAATGCTCAATGCCAACAGCCTTTCCTTCATTAAAAGTACTGTACAGTGTAATACCATGGGCCTTCAGAAATTTCAAAAATATTCTACTATAGAACTCTGTTCCCTTATCAGTCCATAATTTATTTGGCTTCCTTTTACTTTTACTAAATATCCCGTTGAAGGCTAACATAAGAGTACTTCCCCTTTTGTTTTTCAAAGGAACAACCCACTTATATCTACTCCTCAAATCAATAACGGTTAAAGCATACTTATATCCCCTATCATTATTAAGTTCAATCAAGTCAGCAGACCAAAAGTAATCAACCTCTTTGGAATAAACCTTCCTTCTTTTAAACTTTGTAATCACAGGTTTATGTAATTCATAGGCTAATTGCTCTTCAGGCTTAATGGCATCAATTTTATTTGCTCCGTTAAGATGGAAACACCAAGTCTCAACCTCAATTTAGCACTTATCTTTTTCACTAGAAATCTATAAACTTTCTCTCTCAACGTTGGATTTCTCCTATCAAAGATAAATTATTCAACATTTCTTTATCGGCCTCGTGTTTCTCATCCAAAGTAGTGCTATTCCCAGAATCAATATCGTGCTTCATACACACTTCATCAACCCTATTTTTAGGTCTGCTCCAAGGTTTAGGATTGCCAGCTTCATCTAATCTCTTATGCAGGTTTGTGCCAGGACCACAGAACGAATACCCTGGTAGATGTAGTTCTCCAGGTATCCCAGTCCTTGTGAATTTACTTCCTGATGGCAATTTTTGTGCTGAGAAATGAATTGACTCTTTTTAGTTCTGTAAACCATACTTATTCCTTTCTGTATAACTATTATTTTTACTTTTTAGAATAGAGATATCTCTAGTCTCGGTTTTCTTTCTGTGCTTGGCATAATGAATCATTTTATTTTAACTCGTACAGATTATAAGAAGATTTTTCGCTTTCAACATAAACATTTGCATCTTCACTTTGTAAAAGCGGATAATACGAAGTCGCGTCTTCATACTTACAGAAAGGATTACTATACTAAGTCCTCAAATAATTTTCTTCTCTCATTTTTTAGGATAAGGATGATCAAATGCCGAAGTCATATCTACATCTTCTCCATCAGCTATAGCCTCCACCTTGACACCAAACTCTATTTTCAGCTTTCCTAATCTCAAAGTTTTCTCTCCTTCACTGAAATCACTAATTTTAATTGCTCTCTCTACCTTTTTACGTTTTTGGTCGAATTTGTTTAACCTTTCAAAAAGTTCATCATCATTTAATGTCTTGTGCTCCTTTTCTTCCGCAACCCCATCCTCATCAATGTTCCTTTGAACCTTTGAACCATCTCACCATAGAATATCATACATATATCCTTCAGGATTTGAAGATATTCATGTATCTGTAATTATTTTCTTTAGAATGGGGAACCAGGAACATTTATTCACCGTTTCAAAAAGAGTTCTGTGTTTTTCTAATTTTAATACCTTTTGTTTATTTAATATTTTCATTAAATCCATATTTGTAGGTTGAGTAACATCAGTGTAAAACCACCTATGACTTGAGAATGTTCCATTCTTATGTTGTTGATTATATTTCTTAAAATATCGAATGCCTTTTTCTTGCAAGTATCCTTGGATACAAAAATGATAATTTTCTTGAAGAGTTCCCTCGCTTCCTGCCATGTGTTATATGTATTTTATTATTTTTAAATATACGAAATAATAAGATGAAAACACACAACACCAACCCATCTTCCCATCGTCATATCGGTTTGAAAATCCTAACTTATTACATGCAACTGTGTTTCACCTGAAATAATAATATAAACCATAGCGGAGCTTTCATATCTTTTGTTCTGATCAAATTCTTTTATTTGTTGTTCGGTAATTGTGCTTCCACAAAGCTCATTGCTTCTGCAGAGCAGATAATAGTCTTCCTTGCGAGAGTGTTTCAATTGCTCAAGGTCTTGTAGGTTTATTGAAAATGTCCAATTATACCCTAAATCAGGCATATCGTATACCCACGGTGCTTCTCTCATATGGACTACACGCCCTTGTTTTAAAATATATATTTTTAGTGGAACGTCGAACAGTGTAGTACTTGGCATTGATGTTGCTATTTCTGTATTTTTTTTAAATAAATAGCCGTTTTGCTTATGGCGAGGTGTTTTGCCAAATCATTTATTCTCACCAAGTCATTATCATCTGTAGGATTCAGATAATTGGTTAATTTATAAGAATTCCCCATCTTGAAATTCTGTGTAATACAATATTTCTGGCGCTCTACCTGTGCTTTTGTATAATTGAACAAGTCAATATCCAACTCTTACGACACACCGAAGGTAGATCCATACTTTCCAACATGTCATCTTTATATTCATAGCAGATTTAAAATGGTGTCATAAAAATCCCCGTTGTTGTTGAGATGAAACAATACATATAAGCATAATTGGTCACAACATTTCAAATCGATTGCTTGTGTTTGAAACGTCGGACAAACGCCTTCCCTTAATGTGTTATCCGTCCTTGTGAATAGCATTGAGGAAGTGTTCCGCTGCATCTGGACCCCGGTAGACTCCTGGATGCTCCATTTGGCCATCACACCTAACCATCATGAAGCCGTAGCCACATGCCTCATGCTATTGGGTCTTGTATGTGTTGCTCTGGTCAGTATTGAGCACTGGCCCATAAATGCTGGTGGTAAGGGCCTCAAAGTCAGCATAAATGATGAAACTGGTTGCTGCTTGTGCCAGTTCTGAAAGGAGATCATGTTTTCCCCTCTTCTGGCATCTCTACACCCTCATAGTGTTTTGCCCTATGCCCTTACATTCTAGTCTGTGCCTCCAGCAGCTCTTCGCGAGAGTACCCATGAAGGCACCTCTTACAGAAGTGCTTTCGCTCCCGATGCTTGCTCTGGTCAGAGAGCAGATGGTTCAGGTCTTTAACCCAGGTATAGTGTGACTTACCGTCCTTCTCAATGAGCAGCAGGCTTATTCTGGAGATGCCTTCATGTTGCTTGCTAAGCCTATGGACAATCAACCCCTTGTCTCAGCCAAATACATTCAGAGCGAGGTTATTCTGCCTTTCTACCTGCTTGATCTGTGATGGCGGCATGGGAGCATCAACCCCTGTGAAGTCAAGGCCGTCTTTTGTGGGGTATTTGGCTGGTCTGTATGCATGTTCCCTATGGTCCACTGGGGACAAGGCATACCAGAGGGTCCACCTGAGGCAATGGTCATCCATGTTCTTCACATTGATCACTGCTTTCTTGTTTCTGAGAGCTGCTGGCAGTGGGATATAAGAGCCACCTCTCAGAGGCTGGTAGCGATCACTGTCCAGCCACAGAAGTTCCACTCTGTCAACCTCCCAGCCACAGCTGTGACTCATTCACTTTTCAAGGGTCTCCAGGATGCATGTGAAAGCCGTACCAAGTGCACCGTCGATCTCATGGGCCTGTAAGATGGCCTCCTGCTTGTCCAGGAACACTGCAGGCATAAACACCCACTTCTTGTCAATCTTTCCCTTCTGGAAGAGAACCTTTAAAGCAGGCTGGAATTTAACCCCCTTCAAGGCGAGGATCTCTTCCACCAGTTTCTGGTGAATCTGGGGGCGCACACCTTCCAGGAAGGATTTATGGTCGGCCTCTCGTCGGTGAAACTTTGGAACATCCATCTGCCACCCTCGCAGAAAATGTCCAATGGCCCAGGGGTCTTTTCGAATGTGAGCTCACCTTTTTTTTGTTCCTCATGTTTGAACAGCTCGAGAATGTCTTTTTGGTAGCTATCTACTGTCTAGGTTTTCTGGGGAGGTATGGGATAAACCTTTCCCAGAATGGCCTGCTTTCTCTCCTTCCTCTTTCGAGGTGGAGCAGAAGGTCGGTATCTCATTGAAAGCAGTGGTTTAAGCAGGTGCTTTTTCACTGCTTCTGGAATGGGCTCATCCAAAATGTTCTGTACAACACCCTGGAGAGGCTTCAGTATCTGCTTTTCTGCAAGTGATTGTTGGATGTGTTTGAATGAGAGGCCATCTGCCTTGAATGGGCCTAGAAGTTCCTTCTGGTATTTCCTGACTGATCTGACTTTTTGAGGAGAGTTGGGATCGACCTCCTCTAGTATGGCCTTCCGCTTTCTCTCCTTCCTCTTTCGAGGTGGGGCAGAAGGTCGGTATCTCATTGAAAGCAGTGATTTAAGCAGGTTCTTTTTCACTGCTTCTGGAATGGGCTCATCTAAATTGCTCTGGACAACACCCTGGGGAGCCTCCTATATCTGCATCTCTGCAAGCACTATTTGATGTACTCGTCCATGGTAACCATGTTTCATGGGCAATATTAAGGAAAATGCCAATGTCTAAATGGGAAATCTCAATGGTATTACGTAAGTAATTTACTACAAGAAGTCCATGTCATGAAAAAAGAAAATTGCAAAATAAATACTGCAATGGATCATAATAGTTTGCCATCATTTGTAATGGATTGCAATAAGAAGACATCTGATTATCCTGCTGGAGAATTGTCTTATGAGGATGCTGTGAGCCTACATTCATACAATAGCTTCGAAAGTTTGTATGATGAAATGGATGAAATTTTGTTCGATTATGTCTGACAGTGAAAATCCAGATAAGTCTGACAGTGAAAACAATTAAAACTTGCCGGCCTTCTCGATAAGAAGCAGGTTAATCTGGCGAATGTCATCGCCCTGATATGTCTGCAATCCGTGCAGTATTCCCAGGGCACCCTCTCGGCGACCCACTGTGCATCCTATCTGGGGTGGGGACACCTGTTTTGGATCTTTGCGATTTCAGCGTCTACCGCATGTAAGGCGCGAAGAAGGTTCCATTTCTTAGTCTTGCATTCCCTAATCCATTAGCATACTTCGAAGGTGACCTGGTAGTTGAGCTTTTGACGCATCGTTGGCTTAGACATAGTATCTATGTATCACATCTCTATAAAAGGGAGGAAATGGGTCTCAGAGTCAGAACCCCTTTTGGTACAACAAGGTGAATATGGTGCATGTTCAACTCGGCCAGATACTACTTTTTGCTTTGCTTTTTGCGAAGCTACAAGAGCTGGAAGCTGTAGTAGCAGTAACTTTCATCTTTTTTTGATGCGTACTAGCCCTTTGTTATTGATAAAGTTGGCCCCCGGATCCCTTAGCAGCTCCTCTCATATATGTTGGGGCATCCACACTTGGGCGTGCTCCCTCTCCTGGTTCTCGAGAACTAGGATCATGCTCGACCTGAGGCGTGTCTCAATAGTTTTCTTCTCCCTGATCCTATATACCCCTAGGGGCAGGTCTCGCCACTTGGTTGGCTGTTGCGCTTCACTAAAGGCACCTCTCTGGCAGTTGAAGTCTTCACTCTTTGGCCATTGAAGGGCTTTGCTTGCTGCTGCACTCTGCTCTTCCATTGCTGCTGTGATATGCTCTTCCATGGTAGCCATGTAAAATGGGTATACTAACGAAAATACCAATGACTAAATGGAAATCTCGGTAGTTCAAGTCAGACCTCTATTACCTCAAGATGCCTCGATTCAACTCAAAAGGTATGGGTGTTGGAACATTCCCAGAGCTCTGCAGTCCTCCGAGCATAAGGTGGCTCAGAACCCCCATTTCCTATACCACTGACAGCGCCACACCCCACGTTCCAGTGAATCCATGACTCCCCAGACGTCTATCGAACTCAGGCTCACAACATGCGGAGACATGAATATCATTGCCAAGGAAAGTGAATCCATTTGTGACCTCAACATCCTCACCATGAACAGGTCCAGACAAGATAGCAGCATCCAAGATGTCATTGAAAGCCTCGATCTTAATTTTGACAAAGGAAACCCAAAATCCCAGTGGCTGCAACTCCTTGTTCAGTGCTTTGATGGCCACCATAAGGATATCCAGCATCTCCGCAAAGATGACTGCATCATCTGCGAAATCAAGGTGAGATCTTGACATTCCCAAACGATGCACCGCAGCTTGATCTCTCCGACATCCTCCCCAGAATCAGTCCATACAAGTGCTGAAAAGTGTGGGGGGCAATGCACACTCCTGACCAATTCTAGTGACAACTGGAAATAAGTCAGAGATGGAACCACCACACCTCACATCACTCTCAGTACCAGAGCATAGTTCAGAAATCGGATTGATCCATTTTGGTGGCACCCCACAAAGACAAAGAATTATCCAGAGGGCATCTCAATTCACTAAATTAAACACTTTGCAATCAACATAGGTGAGCAGCTACTCCCGAAATTCTCATCTGCATTTGGTGAGGACCCAAAGAGCAAGGATACTGTCAATCGTTGACCTCTTTGGTGTAAAGCCCGACTGCTCTGGGCGCTACTACCAAGCAGATAGCAGCAAACCCCATCAATAATTATCCGCGAAAAGACCTTGTCCAGCCCTGAGAGGAGCATCACCCATCGGTAGCTGTTGCAGTCCTGGCGATCACCCTTCCCTTTCCAGAGGGACAACAAGGCCCCTCTTCCAGTCAGTTGGGATGATGCCTGTGTTTCAAACAGAGGACTGAACTGCAAGCAACGACCTGAGTACAGCATTTTCACCAGCCTTGAGAAGTTCCCCATGGATGCCACAGATCCCCGGAGCTTTACCCCCTTTCAACTGGTTCAACATAGCATGTTTCCACAAACGAAGGCAGTTAACAGTTGATTGGAGGGTCAGCAATAGGGATAGTTACACCACTGACATCCAATTCAACTGCTGGTGGAGCAGCCTGGTACAGCCGCTGAAAGTAACCATCCCAGCTGACCCTCACTTCGGACTTCTGCGTCAAAAGAACACCACTCTCAATTCTAACTGCAGTACACCGAACGATGGGCTTGGAGGAACGCAATGCAACAATTCCCCTGTATGCAGGAAGAGAATCTCTTGACCACAGGTTGATGGGTACCAACTCTTCCCCTTCACAGATTCTTTGCACGTGGACTCCTCTACAGTTTTATGCCTCAACTCACGTGCAGTTTTATGTCTCAACTCACTGAACAGCTCAGCTCTGCCATTAAGCCTAGCCCTGTGACCCTAGTCAATGGTATCCAGTGTCCCATGGAAGACAAAGTTCTTCTTCCCCTGATGGTGGGTTCCAGGACATCGACCGGCAACATCAAGGATGATAGTCTTGAAGGCACTCCACATCTCTTCAGGATTTCCTCAAACACCCAGACCCACCAAATCTCCACTCACTCTGTTCACAAACTCCTCAACTACCCTCTCATCCTTAAGCTTGCCTCATCCTTGACATCTTATACTTGACAGTGTGCCTGCTGTAATCAGGCTTTTAACTGGTACATGTGAGATTCTGTAGGATTACCTCATCTGTCTCATTTGAAATCTCTGGATCCTTGGTAGAAGTGTGTCTCGAGCTTCAGCTCCCAACACTCGCATGTGGTTTGTGATCTGTTTCCAGTCAAAAGTACTTGCCGATGATAAAGTCGCTGATCCTCTCACATCCTCACATCAGATCTAATGCTTCTTTATCGACCTAAGCGCAGTGTTGCTCCTACGGTATCAGTGACCTTGAGGCATATGCCACAAGTGTCCAAAGTTCTCCCTCTTTCTGCAGGATGACTTTCACCAGTCCAAAAGATGATGCATCTGCTGAGATTTTCAGCTCTGTTTGGGTTGTACAGTGTGAGCATCGGTGTGGAGGAGAGATTTTGTTTTAACATATCGAATGCTTTTTTGTTGTTCACTTCCCCAGTACCAGTGATTTATCTTTGCCAGCAGGTCTCTCAGTGGTTTGTCCTTTTTGGATAAATGTGGGATAAACTTCCCTAGCTTGTTTACCATCCCTAGGAAACTCCTCAATTAACTGATGTTTGTTGGCTCTTCCATCTCCTGGACTGCTCTGGTTTTATTTGATCAGCCAAAATGATGTACCCCAGGAATCTCACTCTGTGCTTTGCAAATTCACTGTCATCAGTGTTGAGTGTGATCCCTGCCTTTTGAATTCTCTCTAATACTATGTGCATTCTAATGTTGTGCTCTTCCTGTGTTGTTCCCCAGATGAGAACATCATCCATGTGACATGCTGCACCTGTAAGACCATCTGTGACTTCAGTCAGCATTCTGTTTTGAAAGTGTTCTGGGGCTGAGGCAATTCCAGATGGTAAGCTTTCTGTGATGGCGGCATGGGTTGCTGCTTGTGCAGGGGGAAATAAAGGTAGGATACACTGAAGGAGATAATCCATCCATCCGTTGGGACCATTCTCTGTGCAGAGCGTTGGTGCTTCCGAAGCAGTCTCCTTGGCTATTGGGCACAATCCTGGACGGATTGCCACTCCGACACAGGACACCAGCATGCTGGCACTCATTTTGCCGACCTCGGAAGGATGACGGATCGAGTTAACCCCACCTGGTATTAATTCAACAGCTGAGTGGAATTTGAACTCAGGACCCTCGGATCCAAAGCCCACCACCCTAACCATTAAGCCAACACCAGGCATGAAGGAGGTAATAAAGGTAGTATACTTCGCTGACTCCTTAGTGAGTGGTATTTGCCAGAATCCCATGTTAGCCTCTAGCTTCCTAAAAATCTGCACTTATAATAGCTTGCCTAGGGTTTGATCTACTGAAATTAGAATGTACTTTTCCCTGCGTTTTGTCTCATTAAATTTTGGCAGATGCAGACTGATTTGTCTTTCTTGGGCATTACAACCATACCTGCACACCAGTCTGTGGGCTCCACTACTCTGCTGATGACCCCTATGTGTTCCATTCACTCTATTTAATCCTTCACTTTCCCCATTCAAGGAAGTGGGACTTGGCTGTGTGTTTTCAGTGAGAAAGGTGTTGCATCTGGCTTAAGTTTAATTGTATAAGGTTGCTGAACCATCCCAAGACCACTGCATATCTTTGGGTAAGTCTCCTTTAGCATTTCAGCATTAATGCTATCGAGCCTGGATACTAAATTAAGTTTGGCTAGAGCTGTCCTACCTAGCAGAGATGTTTTATATATTTCTGCCTACATAAATATCCTCTTTTGCAGTCCTCTCCCAATTGTGCAGTCTCGCTGGCTACCATGAACACGAAAAGAAAAACTCCCCATTGTCCAAACAGTGGTTTCTCGGCTTTGGTGAGGCTGTATGGAAAAAATGGAAACACCAATGTAAAGTCACTTAATATGGGGTTTGGCCACCACGTGCAACCAGTACGTCCTGTATGCACCATGGCATAGAATCCACCAGCATCTGGAATTCTCCAGGAGGGATGCAGTGCCATTCTTCCACATGAAAGTCAATCAACTCACACCTGTTCGATGGAGGTGGAAAATGCTGTCTCAGGTGTCATTCCAGAATATTCCATAAATGCTCGATTGGGTTCAGATTTGGTGACTGAGAAGGCCATGACATATGGATAACATCAGTGTTATGCTCATCAAACCATTGGGCGACCACACGTACTCTGTTGATGGTGGCATTGTCATCCTGGAAGACACCCCTCCTGGCAGAAAAGAAATGCTGCAGCATGGGGTGAAGATGATCATCCAGTACCATTAAGTAGCGATTGGCATTGACCTTGCCTTCTAAGAGAATGACTGCACCTAAACCATGCCAAGAAAATGTGCCCCGCATTACAGAACCACCAGAACCCTTCATTTGGATATACTGAGATTAAGTTCAATATACTTGGTGTTCGACTTCATTGTTGGAATCGTGCAATCAGGGTTGTGGAGTTCTTTAGGTTGGTACCACACGTGCACTCGTCTGTTTGTCGAGAACATGGCGAAGGATGATTGATCTGACTGTATTACATTTCTCCACTGCTCAGTCGTCCATTTCCTGTGCTATTTGCATCACTGGACTCACAACCGTGTATTGCCAGGTGTGAAGAGTGATTTGTGAACTGCAACCCGACTATGGTATCCTGCTCTACGGAGTTCTCGGTGGAACGTTTTTGATGAAACTGGCTGCTTGCTGCCCTTTGCTGACGATGTCTTTCCCTCAGAGTTCCATGGCAACATCACCTTCGACACCGTTGCTCGTGAAACACCAGCAAGTTGAGCGGTCTTTTTCAATGAGGCTCCTGCCAAACATGCTCCAACAATCACCTCTATTTCAACGTCACTGAGGTCTCCTCCTGCAGCCATCCTAGCCATATCTATGGGCAATCAGTCCTGTCCAGCATTTTTATACTTGACCCTAAGTGTACTGAGATGTTATTTGCTTGATTGACAGGTGGATAACACCTGTGTGGAAGCCATTGCTTTCAATATACTTGGTGTCCCTCATTTACCGAGGTGTTTCTATTTTTTTGTCCACTATATGGACCTTCCTTGGACTTGTTACACTCCTCTGTAATACCTCTAAACACATTCTCTGGGATGACGGTTACGTCGGCTCCGGTGTCGATTTAAACTTCACTTTACTATTTCTTTTGTGAATTTCAACCGACCACGGATCTTCTCCCATTTCCACTGTACCGAGGAAAAACAACTATCCTCCATTACAGTGCGGACTGCTTTAGCCGGTTTGCAAATTTTGCGAAAGCGTCCCCTTTCCCACATGTGTGGCATGCTACTCTTTTCATTGGGCACCACCATTTCGCATGTGTTGACCATTTTCCACACCTTAGGTCTGATGTGGCTTGCTCTGCTGTGTTGCTGGCCTAGCCTGCGCACGTGGCTTTGCCTTGCACGACAGCTTGTTGGTGGCTTTGGCCATGACAGCATCTATTGCTGGTGAGCATTTGTTAGTACTGTTCACATTGCCCCTTATGTCTGTCTGCTGCCGCTTCATCTCCTCTGATTGCCTTGCCATACTTATGGTTTTTGTGAGGGTTAGATCTTTGTACAACTGCATTCTTTCCAACAGTCATATCTTTCAGACCAAACACAGTCTAATCTGTCCCCGATGAGCTCATTATGGTGTGCCAGTTTTCAGCAAGCACATATGAGGATGTGACAAACAAGTCCATTGTCTCATTGACCTGTCGCAGTTTCTGATTAAATCTGGCCCTCTCGTAAAATAAGTTTTTCTTCAGCACAAAAAACATGCCAAAGCTCTCTTTCACGAAACTGAACTGCAGCTGTTCATTCACATCCAAGTTCTATCCTCGAAGCACGTCATCCGCTTCCTCTCCCATACAGTACACGAACATGTTCACCTGGTTTTCCTGAGATGAAGTATGCAAATTGCCAGACAGTGAGAATCTCAAATCTCTCGAATCTTGGGATCCATTGATCCCACTCTTGTGGTTTTGAGAAGTTGAATAGTGCCGGAGGTTGGATGGTGAAGGTGGCACTCAATGGTGCACTTGACTGCCACTCCGACACTGTTTTTGCCGTCCATTTTTTTTTCATCCTGTCCCACGTCGGCTTGGTTTCTTGAAAAATTTATTGTTGCACCACTTCTGACACCATGTCATGTTGGGTGTTTTAAAGGATACAACAACAGCGAAGACTTAACTGTTTTATTACAGTGTAAAGAATGCAGGTCATAACTTGGGTATAAGGCTCTGACCGAGAGCCAACGACTCCAAGTACATCTCTCCAACTCAGTCCGTCGGACTCCTTCCCCTTCCGAGTCACAGCTTGTGACGTATATATGTGCATTATACCATCAGTATATACTGTCCAAAGACAGGGACAATAATATATGTACCAGGATGACCATCCACCTGAGGCCATGCTCAAGGATCAGGACCAATTCATTCCTCATTTGATCTTCACCTTCCAGAGATGCACGATGTTTTGTTCTCCAAACAGCAGACAGTAAAAAAAAATCATACAATCCTACAATTAGCATATTTATTCCGTTCTTTAGAGTTTAGAGCATATTGTGATTATGAATCACTCAATATAGTGGTGATTATAAAGATTATGTTGTATCAAAATATTTCTTTCAGTTGTTTTTATTGTGCTGGTAGGATAGCCGAGAGGTATGCATATTCGCCTCTGAGCTGTCTCGCTTGGGTTTGAATCTCGGACGAGTTATGAACTGTTATTCTGGTGTTTTGCAGACAGGGTGATTCGTCAATGTGCATTGTGTGTGCTGTCCCTCAGATGGATGGTAAAACTGGGCCTACTGTCTGCCAGCATGAGCTGGTGGATGTTTAAGACCCCACAGTGTCCTTCAGGAAGAGGAGGTGAGCTATCGCCGGCACCCTCACCAAATTCCAAATTCTTGCTCTCACCTACAGGGGCCACTGCATCAGCGCTACAGCCACATTCGCAGCACTGATGCAAACCAGTAGCCACGTGCTGCATATGAAATGAATGAAAGGCTATGCACCAAGATGTCAGCCACGTACTAAACTGGATGACCCATTGCAGCTGACGCTTGCAAACCTACTCTATCCATTCACTGACTTACCCCTCTACCCATTTATGTACTCCTCCATACCTTTTTACCCACTTCCTTCTTTATCTACTCCTCCATCTACATATTCACCCAGTCTACCAAATCTCTGGGTCATCCCTGAGTCTACTTCAAATTGAGTAATTTCAGTTATTCTGTGGCGCCATCTACTTTCATCCAGTTGGTCATATAAATGAACATAAAGTTAAGAAATGGCAAAAACAAAAACACAAAATAGCATAATATAGAAATATAGTAATAGTACAGTACTGTATATATCGGTGGTGTAATAGTTAGAATGTCTGTTCTGAGTCTGGGGGGTTGGTGGTTCAAACCATGTTTGGTCATATAAAAAAAACTTTATTGAAAAAAAATTGTGTGTTGTTTCCTTGTTTGATGCTCAACATTGAAGTAATTCTGTAAAGAGGATAAAGGATGGACAAACAATTCTGGAATGGTAATGGCAAACCACCCAGTATAACCCTTGCCAAGAAGCTGCTTTGGCAGCACCATGCTCTGTAAATAGATTATGGTGCAGGTTGTTTTTACTGTACCTATGATTGCAGCTCATTGCTATGTTGTGTAGTGTATAATGTGAAAACCTCACAATACACCACATCACATGTTGTGCTGGGTGGCATTCCCTGTACTAACTTGAAGCTAAAGTGAATGTTTTGGGGGTGCCTCACCCAAGAAACAGCAGCATAAAGCTGCCTCTGTGTAAAACCACACAATAACACCCCCACACTACACACACCAACCACTACTGCCACACACGAACACGCCACACCACACCAACACATTTAAAGGCCTGACCCTGGCTCTTATTGATAGTTATTGCAAAAGCGACCGAGACAGGTAACTCATGTCTCTGCCACTCAAAGGGATGGTCTCCATCAGAAGGTTGCAAGGTCATGGGGGGGGGGGGGTTGAAAACAATTCTGCATATATGTTCACCAGAAGAGATTCTTTACTCGAGTAGCCAGGTATTGTGTGTCTTCATGAATATCAGACTTGTTCAACAAACAGTACCGAACATGGCACAGACCTTGGTTTGTGTTCAGATTGCAACGAAGAATCAGTATCATGTCGACACTCTTCCTGGTGCTCCTGACTCTCTACAGCTCCGTCTTCACATGTTTGCTCCGTACCACTAGCTTTCCTGCCAATATTTTGTTTCTTTGGAGGTATGTTTTTTTTTTTCATCTATTGAGAAATCTTTTGTAATACATACGGGATAATACCTGGCGACAATATCAGGGCCCTGGACCCTGAAGCAAAAGGGTTTTCACACAGAGAATTGTTAATGTAAAAATACAAGTGAAAACCAACAAACAGTATAGAAAGATAATTCACTCACTTTATTGTTAAAATATAAATGCATCGTAACCATCCCAACTTTGGAAAAGATTAATTGTACACACCGAATACAACCACCATTTCAACTCTTTCCATACAGTGGTTTAAGATTACATACAGAGACAGATACTATTATACAAAGCTAATGAGACATCGTATAGCTTCTTGCAGAGATTGATGTGTTCTATTTTATTATGACTTCTAATACCCACTCCCAGCAGGAAAGGCACTGCACAGTGTGTCGGGGTGTTTTTATCTTTGCCGGTGGTCGTGGCGGGGAAGGGAGGAGGGGAGGTGCGGACGCAAATTTTCTATACAAATGTGAATTGTGTAGCGCCACTACAGGTGGGAGAGGGTATTGCAAGTACCCACCCTTTACAGTGCATATTCCTGTCCCCATGTTTTCCCATGCAGTGAGGTGTTTTGAAATATAAGCAGTAGATATGTTTTTTGCATATCATGCACGTAACCCGGGTTATTGTACACCGCTCCATCCCAATTCCATGTCTAGGCGATGCATGACGTCATTGCCAGGTGCTGAAAGAAGGGAGTACTCAGTTTTTACTCTGTTTTCTTTCTTGTTTGTTTGTTAGTTGCAAAATCGAAGATTTTTCAAGTATATTGGTCAAATTTTAACAGTCCATTTTGTTATTCTGTCTCTTTATTGCCTACAGGTCGCAAATTTTAACTGATCTTCACAAAACATCACCACATGGTAGAGTTTGTCATAAGGAAGAAGCCTATTGTTTTTGAGTTCAAAATGTCAAAAGGTCAACGCATGGATTTTGCAAGTATCGTGCTCTGCATGACGTCTTGTTTGTTTGTTTGTTTGTTTGTTTGTCCGGGCGATATCTCAGCCATCCTTTGAGCCTGGAAGCTGAAATTGGGGCATAAAAGTGAAGATTTGCTTTGGCAAAAACATTCTTTTAAATTTTTTGATTGATCAATTAATTGATCAATAGCTTATTTATCGATTTCTTAATTACTTATTTATTTTATTTCTCATCTGGGCAATATCTCAGGCACCTATTGAGCTAGGAAGATGATATTTGGACATGACAGTGACCAAGTGATTTGGCTATAAAAGGGTATTTTTGATTTATTGATTAATCAATTAATTATTCATTTTTCGATTAATTGCTTAGTCTTCAAAAAGTTACAGATTCGGATGAAACCCTGGTGGTTTAGGTTGGCAATTGATTGAGAAATTCATTATTTAACGATTATTATTTATTTATTTTAATTCTGCAATTAATCAATCAATCTATTCAACACTGCTCCCTCACAATTCCGACTCCACGTGCTGCAAGGCGGGATCCCCGGGCACTGAAGGTGCCCTGGCGATGTCGCATGCTGGAGGATTGTTGTTTATTTTTATGGCATGGGGGGTGGTGTACATTTAATGTACTGCTACTTCTTTTTTTTATTTTCTACTTGTTCAACTGTTGGTGATGGAGGTTAAAAAAAAAAAAAAAGTGCATAAGAGTTTGTGGTTTTTTTTTGCAGAGTTGACATTAATAAGAACAGGGCACACAGGTTGAGAGTAAAAAAAACAAGAAGAGCATTAATATGCTGTTAAGGCAGGAGTGTTTCACACAGAGAGTGGTTATTAATGTATGGATTGGTCTCTGTGGATAGGTGGTTGTGGATCTCTGTGGATAGATAGATAGGATAGATGTCTATCTCTGTGGATAGACAGTGGTCGAGTTTAGAGGGACACATGAATATTGGTAGAATTGCACAGGCTTTATAGGCTCAATGGCTTCATCCTGCATTGAAGTTCCTTGTGTGAACTGTTTAACAATTTTGTTTCACCAGATTCATGACAATATATATATATATATATATATATATATATATATATATATATATATATATATATATATATATATATATATATATATATATATATATATAGATGAAAGACCCACATCTCAATGTATACAGTATATACATACCTTTCATGATTGCAAAAAGTATACAGTTTCTACATATATATCAATTGATCATTAAAATTGACCACTCTCTAATGTTTGTGGAAAAGAAGCTGATGCTGAGACTATTCCTGAAAATGTCTTCGGCTTTTAAGAGCGTGAGAAGGTAAGTGACACCAAACGGGGCAGCGCAAAGCAGTTCCACCTGTTACAACGGAACCTGAACATGCAGGCGCCCTCTAGCGTCATCGCCTTGTCTCCCTCACCAAAAGTACGTTGCTTAGTCTCCAAAAGCGATCGAAAGTCGAAAGAAAATGACTCGCGATGACGATCTGAGGATGGGCACCAACACGCAGGTGGGACTCGTGATCAACATCCAGCATATCAAGCAACAGGTCGAGCAGTGAGCTCTTTCCTCTCTCTCTCTCTCTCTCTCTCTCTCTCTCTCTCTCTCTCTTTCTTTAGAATGCCACGTCAGGGCAGAAGATCCATGCGTGAGCCCAAGGGTTTCATGTCGGCAAATGACATGCTGCCCTCCATGTCCCTCCATCACAAAAACCCAACCATCCATCCAGGGAAAAGGTACAGGCAAGAGGTCGTTCGCAGGTTCCCCGTAGAGAGGACGAGTGCTGTAGGACATCGTTAAAAGCGCCGCATGGTGGCTCTTTCGTTAAGCTGTACTTTAGGTACGATCTTCTTGGTGCTAATGGAGATTAAACATAGGCTTTGTTTTAAAAGCGCTTGCGTGTGCGCTTTCATTTTATTTATAACAGCCGTTTATAGGTAAATGAGAACGACATGTTTCAATGCCAGAGCACCTTTCGTTATTGGCATTTTGAATATTATCTGCGTAAATCTCCATAAGCCTCGACATCCAAAAACGAGTCTGTATGTAATACGTAGCACAGTTATAAAAAACGGGATTTTTTTTTTTAAACTCAGTTTCAACCCTTATGGCATTACAGGTATATGAGAAAGGTGTTGGTCCTGTGGATTGTCAGGAGTGTGAAGATGACATGGGCCTGATAGCCAAGTGTCCTCTTGCTTGGGTTTCCTTATGGAGTGATCGAATCATTTTGCAGAAAAAAGGAACTAACCGATGCTCGATGCTCTCTCCGTACCTCTTATTTCACCTGCATAGATTATTTCTGTCCAGGAACAGACTCGGACAAAGCTAATTCACCAAAGCAGGAGTTCATAAAAGACAGAGACGTGCGTTATGAGACAGATTGATTTACACGTCCTTAATGGAATTGATTGTGCTTTGTAATCCACTTTGATGGTTCATTTATCATTTCCCTTTGAGGCTTCATACAGAAATAGTTAAAAACAGATACTCCCCGCAGTATTTCAAGTCCATGAGACTGACTGCGCGAGGTGACTCTCGCAAACCGATGAACATTCGTCGACAACCCTTTTGACGTGTAATTTCACATCCTTGACCGTGTTTTACGCTCTGTGTTCAATCACTGCTATATAAAAGCTGTTTTGTCCATCGCAACGAATATATCCTCCGCGGGTGCATTTAGCCCAGCGACGTGCCGACCCTTCACACGGACAAGGTCGTGCAGCAAGAATGATCTCGCCTGCTCTTCTTGGAACCACGTGGCGCTCCCACTGTTGGGAATAGCCAGGTGACTGTTCATTTATCATTGCAGGTAATATATACCGATACAAATTCCAGATTGGAGTCTCTCCAAAGGCTTTTCTCAATTGGCAGGCCCAGGTGATCCTTCGTTGCCATGAGTCTTTCCATCTGATGCTCCTCAAATTGGGGTTTTTCAAACGTTTCTTTTTTTCATCTGGGAAAACAAACGTACACATACCAAAGCACCTGTAAAATGTCCAATATATTTACATATATACATGTATATATATTTTTTTCTAACTAGAAATATTTTCATCCTGTGGAGACACCACCCTCATACCCCACCCTACCCTTGCTTCCTCAAACCTTTCCCTTCCCATATTGGTTCATGTTTTTTTCAAAATACAGTATACTACACCGTTACTCTCAGACTCCCAACCCAATCATACCTGTCGAATGTGCAAAATAATCTGAAACGGTATCACCCTGTATAGAGTTGTGCCTCCATCGACTCGATCCGCGAGTAATTACAGAGAGAATTCTGCAAGCACACAGAGCGGTAAATATAATGTACTGCATCGCTCGGTGCCAGGGAAATTGCAGCAGAACAAGTGAACTCTCCACAGTCGTGATTCACTTTAGCATGAAGGTAAACAAAGCACTATATATATATATATATATATATATATATATATATATATATATATATATATATATATATATATATATATATATATATATATATATATATATATATATATATATATATACATATATATATATATATACATACATATATATACATATATATATATATACATATATATACATATATATATATATACATATATATACATATATATATATATATATATATATATATATATATATATATATATATATATATATATATATATATATATATATATATATATATATATATATATATATATATATATATATATATATATATATATATATATATATATATATATATATATATATATACATATATATATATATACTTACCAATATAAAAACCTGGGTTAACAGTCCCAGAGAACGACAGAAGACCATAACCTTCATGCAAGATTTATTGAACCACAAAATATATATTTTTTAAATCACACAATAAAGCCATAAACATATATACACGTGACACGTGTGAGTGCCAGAGTTATCTGATACAAATTGTTTACTCTATATAATACATACATATCAATGGACCAAATCTATACCTGCATTCCAACGATAAAATTGTCACCCTATGTACAAAGTAGGACTTTTTTGAAAGGGGAAAATCCTTCATTTAACATCCTGGCCACGTGAAGGGTATCGAGAATGTACGTCAATCACAAGACAACATTATATATAACAGGTGTTGTACAAGTTAACGAACGATGGTGAGCGATCAGTGAGTGAGACGGGACTGACATGGAATTTTAAAAGTCCGTTTTAACGAAATGGTTATTTTTCAAAAACAAAATTATTCAACTGCAAATTTAATCATTTACATGTTTATTGCACCGTTGTAAAGTTTTCTTCTGTCTGTAGTCGTTTTTATCATTGCATGTTATAAATAACGGAATTAATGAACACCAATTCGGACTCAAAACATGTCATGAAAATTGACAACGTATACAGAATGAACATTTCAATTTTGTAAAAGTGGTTTAAATTTCATGATGATGAAAAGTCTTCTTCCCCATCAAAATGAGGAAGCCAATGCCTTGGAGACCATACTTAATAGTGAAACACAGGTAATATTCATTATAAGACATGTGTAATATATATATATATATATATATATATATATATATATATATATATATATATATATAAATATAATTGAGAACAATAGTACTCCGTATATCGAGATGGTATGGCCACCCATTCAAATGTGTACAAAATGATATGCTTGTTGAAAACTACTTGAGAGTGAAGTTATAAGCATTTAAAAACTATACCTTTTATTTTCGAACGTTTTCATAACCAACAAGAATGGATATATATATATATATATATATATATATATATATATATATATATATATATATATATATATATATATATATATATATATATATATATATATATATATATATATATATATATATATATATTATGTGCATTCTCCTCTGGGTTCAAATCTATACCGTTAGCCTGGTTTTTCACATGCAGGGGGATGCATCAGTGCATACACCATCCGTCAGGAGGACATGAAGCCTGACAACCCATCTGCCACCACTGGTCATTGGTGGAAATTATAGACATCATGGGGACTCTCGAGTAGGCGAATTATCGCTGACACCTTGAACCAAACAAACTACAAATTCCTGCACCTTTAGTCCTACAGTTGCTCTTTGCAAAAATATAGTATTGCAAATATGATCATGGTTTCGTGAACCGGTCGATGACCTTAAGGCAGTCCCCTCTAATTGGCAGTGCCCTCAGGGCGATTCCCGAGAGGCAACGCCCTCTAGGCAGTGTCCTCAATGCAATTCCCTCAAGAGAATAGCTGCAGTGCAGGTGATGAGTTGGACTGAGCACCATGACCCTTGACAGACTCGTGGGACCTGCCTGCACAGTGCAGACTATATCACGGCTTTTCTCCTCTTCTTTTGATGATTGATCTCTAGCCTGCAAGGAAGTACTGTGCCTGTGTGAGTTGCAGAGGAAAATGTGCCAAAAATAATAATAAAAAACCCTCCGCCATTAACCTGGAGCCATATATACGTGCAGTTTGCCTTAATGGTGCTTCATCACACTGAAAGGTCACTTTGCACCTGAACACAGTGTCCTTGTCTCTTACCGGACCTTGGTATTTATACCTAATAATAGGCATAATGCCCGTTTTCAGACACTCTGTGGAATGGTGTTGTTAGTTTGCAAATAGTGCATTAGCACACAGCATGAGGTAAATATGACATTATGATTACTATGTGGGATATTATCACAGTCAGTGTTTAGAGTCATAAATATGTGAAGATTTTTGTTTTTACTTTTGGAGTGTGCAACGTCTGACTTCCGGTTTATGGAAGACGACAATGATGCATTCAACGCTTTTGATAACGTTATTTTCATAAAGATACAGTACACATGATATAAGCCTGATATTGGCTTTGTGGAAAGGGTGATGGCTTAGGATCCCAGGGTCCTGAGTTCAAGCCCCGTTGGCCATTGAATTAATACACCAGGGGGTTGACTCAGCCTGTCATCCTTCCAAGGTCGGCGAAATGAGTACCAGTGTGAACTGGTAGAGGGGCACTGCATCAGCGACACAGTCGCACTTCCAAGAAATGATAACTACCCCAACAGCTAAGCTGCCATATGCAAGAAGAAGATAGATGATGTGTGTGTGTGTATATATATATATATATATATATATATATCCTGGTGTTGGGGCAGCGGCTTGGGATCCAAAAAGGTCCTGAGTTCAAGCCCCGTTGGGCCACTGCATTAATACACCAGGAGGTTAACTCAGCCTGTCATCCTTCCGAGGTCGGCGAAGTGAGTACCAGTGTACTTGGCCCGGTGTATGCCCCGGGTAAAAATAGGTGTATCATATCCTTGTGTCATAAGAGGCGACCAGGGTTGCGTCAGGAAGGGCATCCAGTGTAAAAAAAACTCAGCCAAATCACTATGTGGATCATACGGATGATCCGCTGTGGCGACCCCTAATGGGAGCAGCCAAAAGAAGAAGATGAAGATATTATACATACTGTATATATGATCACACAAACACACACACACTTCTGAAACAGCAACATCTATATATATATATATATATATATATATATATATATATATATATATATATATATATATATATATATATATATATATATATATATATATATATATATATATATATACATACATACACACACACACACCAAAATGTGGAGTGTGACCAGCACTCCCCCGATAACCATTGGATATTGTCAATGGAGCTTATTGGGGGAGTGCTCATCACACTCCATATGTTGTGATTTACACGCCGATCGCATCACGTGCCTTCTGGTTGAATGGTTTGCATGAGCACGAACAATTGTCTGGGTGGCAGACGGACGGTTATTTTTTGCGGATTATGCGGTTTTACCATGCGAGACATAATCTGCATATGATGTTTAAACATATATATATATATATATATATATATATATATATATATATACATATTTCTATACTAATAAAAGGCAGTGTGTGTGTGTGTGTGTGTGTGTGTGTGTGTGTGTGTGTGTGTGTGTGTGTGTGTGTGTGTGTGTGTGTGTGTGTGTGTGTGTGTGTGTGTGTGTGTGTGTGTGTGTGTGTGTATTTTAACAAGTTAACGATTCTTATAACTTAGTGTATTTATTTAAGCAAAGCATTAAACTTAACTTTTTCTACTGTTCAGACATTTATATTGATTGAAGAAAAAATAATGGAATGCGTATAAAGTGTAAATTCATAGAGTGAAATGCCGAGCTTCATAACCTGCTTTTGCAATCCATGAAGGCACAGTCCACAGGGGTCCATTTTTTTGTCAATTACATATGCAGTCTGGCGTCTTAAGGCATTTCCTGGGTAACTTTACTGGGGTCTGAAGCCGCCATGTTTTTTTGGCCTAGATGTGAGCTCCACATTTGAAAGTATCAGCATTTCAGACTCCCCCCAAAAGTGTTGATTTGTCCAATTCTGACATTGCACGGTCATTTCCGGGTGCAAAGTTGTATCGAGGACAATTGGTAATCGCTTGCCAAGCCAGGAATTCCATTGGAGTGCTTAAGTCACTTACTGAGCTGTACAGTGCAGTTCATGTCCTGATCGGTATGTACAGTCGAGTTACTACAAGGTCGAGGTTCATTTACAGCATACACGGACAGGTGCCGTGCTGGCAAAGTTTCATCCCCTTATCTTCTGGAGGTCCTACCAGGTTTTCTGGTGCCCTACTGTGTCTGTGGACATCCTCCTGCAGGTGGGTTACGTTTTATTAGGAGATTGGTGTCAGGATTTGCACTCCAGCCACTGTAAAACCCTTCATTCCGCAAAACATTCCAAAAGCATGTAAAACAAAAAAATATCTGAAAACCAACTCTGTGGGAGTACCTCCTGTGCAGCTTCCCTTCGCAGGGCAGTGAACTGGATTATGGGATTGGGGCAAAGCCTTCAGGACCCCCAATCTTTGATGACAGGAGGGAAAGCACGAGGTAACCTTCCCAGGTCAGATTGTGTCGCATACCAGACAGTGGTCTCCTTGGGTTAACCTGAGGCGGTCTCTTTGGGTGAGTGCCTGGAATGTCCTATCCCATCACTCCTTGGGTGTCATTTTCCAGGTCTCTGTATATGCTCCGACTGAGGCGAGTGATCTCACCGAGAAGGACACATTCCATGTCACACTCGAGTCTGTGGTTGATCAGTGCCCCAGGCGAGATACTCTTCTCCTCTTGGGGGATTTCAATGCATCAACTGGAACTGACAGGGATGGTTCTGAGACATGTGTTTGTCCCCATGAATCTAGAACTATGAACCAGAATAGCACCAAGTTCCTTGACTTTGCAAGAAGTCATGGACTTAGGGTGACGGGTTCATGCTTTCAGCACCCACAGGCTCATCGTTGAACTTGGTATTCCAACACTGCTGGTGTGGCAAAGGACATTGACCATGTGCTCATTGATGGTCGCTGGAGGATGCTCCAGAACTGCAGGGTCCACTGGAGTGCTCAGTTCCTCAATACTGACCACAGGCTTGTTGTAGCAACTCTGAAGTTGCACCTTAAATCCAGGAGAATGGTACTATCCCAGCCGAGGCTGGATGTTGGCAAGCTCAAGGATGAGGGGGTAGCTGAGGAGTTTGTGAACATTCTAAGTGGAGATTTTGGGGGGCTGGGTGCTTTGGGAGATCCTGAAAAGTTATGGAGTGCCTTCAAGACCACCATCCTGTCTTGGAATGTTGCCGGAAGATGTCTTGGACCTCACCAGAGGGCGAAGAAGAATTTGGTCTCTCAATTGAGAGATACCATTGATACTGGATACCATTGACCAGAGTCGCAGGGCCAGGCTGACTGGTAGAGCCGAGCTGTGTCAGGGAGCTGAGGCATAAAGCTGTACATCCACTAAGGGTGGACAACACCCCCTACGTGGAAGGAATCTGTGAGGGGGTAGAGCATCACCTGTGGTCAAGTGATTCTTGTCCTGCTTACAGGGGAATTCGCACGTTGCGTTCCTCCAAGCCCATCCCTGGGTGTACTGCAGCTAGAGCAGAGTGTGTTGGGCTCTTGACAGAGAGTCCAAAGTGAAGGCCTGCTGGGCTGGTTACTTTGAGCGGCTGTACCAGGCTCATACACCAGCTGTCGAGTTGGATGTCAAGAGTGTCACTATCCCTATTGCTGACCCTCCAATCAACTGTGATCCACCTTTATTTGTGAAAACACCGACTGGGGTGAACCGGTTGAAATGGGGTAAAGCTCCTGGGATCTGCGGCATCCATGTCGAACTTCTCAAGGCTGGTGGAAATGCTGCACTCAAGTCGTTGCATGCAAATCTGTGCTCCACCAGAAACACAGGCATCACCCCAACTGACGAGAAGAGGGGCCTTGTTGCCCCTCTCTGGAAAGGGAAGCGTGATCACCAAGACTGCAACAACTACCAAGGGGTGCCTCTGCTCTCACTGCCAGGCAAGGTCTTTGCTCGGATAATTTTTGATAGGGTTCACCACCATCTACTTGAGCACCAGAGTCCAGAGCAGTCAGGCTTTACTCCAAAGAGGTCACCAATTGACCGTATCCTAGCTCTTCGGGTCCTCACCGAATGCAGACGAGAGTTTCGGCAGGGGCTGCTTGCAGTTTATGCCGATCTCTGTAAAGTGTTTGATTTAGTGAATCGGGATGCCTTCTGGAGGATTCTTGGTGTTTGTGGGGTGCCACCGAAACTGATCAATCTGATGTCTGAACAATACTCTGGTACTGAGAGTGCTGTGAGATATGGTGATACCATCTCTGACTTATCTCCAGTTGTTACTGGAGTTCGCCAGAGGTGTGTCCTGGCCCCCACACTTTTTAGCACTTGTATAGACTGGATTCTGGGGAGAATGTCAGAGTTCAAGCTGCAGTGCATCGTTTGGCAATGTCAAGATGTCTGACCTTGATTTCGCAGATGATGCAGTCATTTTGCGGAGACTCGAGATATCCTTTTGGGGGTCCTCATGGTGCTGAATGAGGAGTTGGAGCTGCTGGGATTACGGGTTTCCTGGGTCAAAACGAAGTTCCAAGGTTTCAATGACATATTGGATGCTCCTATCCTGTCTGTACCTGTTTGTGGTGAGGATGTTGAGGTCACGGAGAGATTCACTTACCTTGGCAGTAATATTCCTGTCTCTGCTGGCTGTGAGCCAGAGGTCAACAGATGTCTGGGTTGGGCCTGGGGAGTCATGGATTCAGTGGATCATTGGGTGTGGCACTGCCCGTACCTGTGCGGGAGGAGGAAAGTCTGAGTCTTTAGGTCCTTGGTGCTTCCAGTCCTGCTCTGTGGATGTGACTTGGACCCTAACCAGTGATCTGAGATGGAGATTTAATTCCTTTGGTACCAGGTCTCTTTGGAGAATCCTTGGCTATCGCTGTTCGGACTTTGTGTCCAACGAGCGGTTGCCGAGAGGGACTCAAATGAAATTTGTTGCCTGTATCGTCCGTGAGCATCAGCTGCGACTGCATGGTCATGTGGCTCGTTTTCCTGATCCTGATCCAGCTCACCAGATTGTCACAGCAAGGGGGCCTTGTGAGTGGAGGAAGCCAATGGGCTGACCATGTGCCTCGTGGTTGCAGCAGGGTGATCAGCATCTCAAGGAGATGGGGATGGGCCAGGCATCTGCCTGGGGGATGGCCAGACGGAGGCCCCTGGAGTACCGGTGGAAAGTGGATGCAACGACGCGCTGCTCTGGTACATGCTCCTATTCCTGACCTGACGCATCAGGTTTTCCTTTGGCTCGTTCCTGTTTCTAAATCATTTGGTTATCAGCTTTGCTTTACAAAGGTCATATGTTCCCCTTTGTGAGTTTCATCGTGAAAGCCGTTTGCAGTATTCACGTGTTTTCTAAATAGCCGAGCCATTTTTTTTTCCATCCATCACACACAGCTGTTTAAAAAGAAGAATGTTTGCGATCATATCCTTGTAGCATCTGTATAAATATAACGTTGTTTTTCGGTGAAAGCTACTCAAGTTTTCTGGTTTTATACAGAACCATGCTGTTGTTGGTAATCAAACTGACTCCAACCTGCCAATTCCCGAAATCGGTCGTGTGTGTGTGTGTGTGTGTGTGTGTGTGTGTGTGTGTGTGTGTGTGTGTGTGTGTGTGTGTGTGTGTGTGTGTGTGTGTGTGTGTGTGTGTGTGTGTGTGTGTGTGTGTGTGTGTGTGTGTGTGTGTGTGTTCACATACGTGGGAGTTGCAGCTGTTTCCTTCTTTCTCCAATTGTAGGTGGGGTTCATCAGGAGGTGAAACAGAGACCTACCTGGTCTGTGTGTGTGTGCGTGTGTGTGTGCGTGTGCGTGTGTGTGTGTTCACATACGTGGGAGTTGCAGCTGTTTCCTTCTTTCTCCAATTGTAGGTGGGGTTCATCAGGAGGTGAAACAGAGACCTACCTGGTCTGCGTGTGTGTGTCTCATTGATTGGTATCTACATTTGCGGGTTTCACAATGTGGAATGGAGTCCTCCCAAGGTGAGCTCAATGCATCTACCTTTATTTCAGTAAGGAGTCACGATTCATGGACCAAGCTGTGAAGTTTTCTGTTCTCAAAGTTTTGTGCTGAGTGTTCTCTTCAGGATCGTTGCTGAGCCCGGGACAGCTTCCAAATGTAGTCCATTTGTTATAATAGTCCCAAGGATGGATTTAAGCTCATTTGTAAAGTAGTTCTGGGGAGCTTATGGGATGGCGTTTCATCCGTCCGTCTGTCTGTCCACAAATATTTGCAACTTCTCTCAGAAACTACACATTCGATTTCAATGAAATTTGACCACAACCTTCTTCACCTGTGGTGGCATAAAAAACGGGGTCTGAAGGAGTCTACAGAGGGAGTCTACAGGGGGGGGGAGTGGGTTTCCTCCCCAAGGAGGTATTTGCTTTCTTTTTAAACGATACACACAATTTCGATGAAATTTCATGGCAACAGTCATCACCCATGACGTACCAAAGTTTGCTCATCAAAAATCTTCTCAGGGGATTTAAGGGAGGTTGCCCCCCAAATTATGTATTTGCTTTCTTCTCCAAAACTATACAAACAATTCCGATGAAACTTGACCACAATCTTCACCACCCGTGATGTACCAAAGTTTGTTCATGACATAAAAAATTGGGGTCTTAGGGGTTCTACAGTTGGGGGGGGTTTGCCCCCCAAAATATGTATTTACTTTCTTTTCTGAAGCCACACACAATTTCGATGAAACTTGACCGCAACCTTTATCACCCGTGATGAGCCAAGGTTTGTTTGTTCATGGCATTAACAAAAAATACAAAAAAAAAAACAAAAAACATCCACAGGTATTTACTTTCTTCTCCGTTATATATTTCGTGAGTCATCCATGCCTACCAGTGGTTGCCTCATATTATCCAGCCACAACCAGGTGATCACCTTGTGCCCCTATGTTTAATATCTCTGCAAGGTTCT
>NC_140972.1:56518723-56541223 GCF_056783735.1 Eptatretus burgeri | reverse complement strand
TGCAGGTGAATCAAACTCTGATACATATGTGGATCGTACGTATGCATCACACGTAGAGCATTCAGAGATTTTATATACTGTACATACAGTTCACCACCTCTCAATATATATGCTACCAGTGCATGAATCATTTACTTTTGGTTGTGATCATGAAACTACGAAGCATTAAAATTCCACATCAGAGAAAAGAGCAATGATCAGTAAATCTATGGACCATGTAAAAAACCAATATATTAAAATAAACAATGAATTAGCAGATGGAAGATTGTTCAATCAAAATTATATCATAATAATTTGAAAAAAAGATAATGTAGAATAACAAAATAGCATGTATATTCTGGTTGATTGATGGTTAATTACGAGCCACAAGAGTCAAGATGAACCTCAGAATATGGAGATATAATTATTGTCCTTATAATTTGATCCAAAATTACCACTTAAGTGTAATTAGTGTAAAACGTGGTGATAACTGCTCGTGCTTTTGAAGAGCACACACATACACATACACACACACACACACACACACACACACACACACACACACACACACACACACACACACACACACACACACACACACACACACACACACACACACACACACACACACACACACACACACACACACACACAATCTAATGCGATTACCAAATGTTAACACAAAGAGATTCACGGCGGATTCGGTTACTGCAGAACAACCACGATATGCCCTCCCCTTTTTTTGCTGTTGTAGAGGACTTATAAAGGGTTAACAATCAACTTGACCTGGCTATAGGTGGACAGTCTCTCTGGGATAGCGATATCCATTTCGGAACCAAATTCATCAAAAGGCCGGCGCTGTCTGCGGCCCATCGCGTATCGAGTTCCATGCGGTCAGGACTTCAAATGAATGCCTTTCACGGCTGCTTCCAAAAACATTTCAACTATGGCAAAATAATTAAATAAAAATCCAACAGATATCTTTTTATAGAGCTACCAAGGTAGGCCAATATAGTCAGTTTGTACATGACCGGACGGTAAGAGGAGATTAAAATCATTCCGATATCATCATGAGACGGAAGGCCGCACAGGTGCACGTGAAGATCCTTATTCAGAAATATGGAAAAATTATATTCCGGAAGATGTAGCTCCCACCAACCACGCCATCCCTCTCCTTTCCTCCCTCCACATTGCTGATATGTATCATTAAAATGATGGTAATAGAAGCAGCGATACGTGCCTCATGTGTGAATGCAAGAAAAGCGAAAATGAATTAAGGTCTCTGGGTGGATCCTGAAACTACACAAGATGGCTGCGGCCCGTTAACGTGAGCCCTTCGGTCACGGTTTGATGTCACTTGATTTATCTTTGTTCTTCTTTGTACTTTAAAAGGGCTGAACCCTCTTTCCCATCTCCCATTACGGTTCATTTGACGAAATCGCAAGAAAGGAGGAAGGCCTTATTTATTTATTTATTTTTGTGGGGGTCTGGGGGTCTCGGCAGGTGATGCAGAACCAGATTCAGACGCCACGAGAGTCATTAACACTTGATTTTATCCGGACTGCCTTCTTGGGGACAACAGACGCTTGTAAGTAAGGGTTAATTTACGACGTATTATCCCGGGGACACAATATGAGCAGATCCGCTTGTTATGCGAGCGTTTTCTGTTCATTCTGCTCAATAATCGACAAACATAATAGGAAAAAAATGCTGCATCCTGTCGGAGAGCTTAGTCTTGTGTCTAACAAAAGGCTGTCTCTGCATTGTGTGTGTAAAACTGTCCCACGAGATATTATATATATATATATATATATATATATATATATATATATATATATATATATATATATATATATATTCACTGTAAAACAAGTAAAACAATGCTTGAACATTACGGTTCTAAGATGCTGAAGAGATAACCCATCGCCCCAGATGAACACACGAGTCGGTATAATGTCCCTTGCACTCGCCGTGTAATTGCTTTGAACAAATCGAGGTTTTACTATCATTAAAATTTCACATCAGATAGCATATAATTATATAGTACAATGAATGAGCTGCGGAATTTTAAAATACTATTATGTATGTACTGTAACAAGGTATATGTGAAGAAGCTTGTCCGAGTAGGAAAAAAAAAATACCTGTAAAAATAAAAGTTTCACATTATACCACAAATTAGGCAGGAATGGACGATTTACCATGCACATTTGGGAAAAACCAATTACAATACTATATCATAATAATAATAATAATGGTACAGTGTATTTACACTTCAAATTTGTAATGAGGAAGGTTCGGGTCCTGCAATTATATGTATATGGATAAATAATATATATATATATATATATATATATATATATATATATATATATATATATATATCATTATATAAGATATTTTTGAACGTGCATTATCGACGATTACAGTCAAACAGCATGTAATATTATTATACTATCAATCATAAGGTATAATACATTTACAGGCATTGTTCACATTGTTATGTGCCAAAAAGGACATTGATGTTTCTATATCTTTCGAAATACAGGACAAAGATTCAAGTATATATTATATATACATACATATACATATACATTTACATAAATGTCGCTTACTAATGTTTTAGATAAATATTTAAATATAAAAACCACAGAATTTAAAATTCTTTATTTCCTATGTTTTTCCATTCGAGCAAAACACCAACACTGATATAGCAATGGAAAGGAAAATAAAATCCACGTCATCGATATTTACAATGTTATTTTGCAATGCGCTCTTGAAACGCAAACAAATGATTTGCAACGCAAGGTGCACGGAGTATAAAACATTCGGACGAGAATAATAATAATAATAATAATAAAGATGAAAAATAACACCCACAAGCCACAAGCAAGCAACGACGAATTTCTTACCTTTTCGTAAACATATTGCTCGAGGAAAGGTAAACATATTCTAAGATAAAGTACGTACGGCTCTGATATACAGCCAAAAGGGTTCGGAGCGCCTCTGTTGCTGCGTCTGTATATCTCTCTACGGCGTTTCCTTACATCAGTATAACATTTCATCACAGGAACGTGGTAAAATTAAAACCACATGAACCCACCGAGAGGCAAGCGAACGAAAATTCTTTATGGATTTCATATCTTTAAGAAACTCGTTTTTGCAACTAAGCTTTAATTATCTCCATCCTGGGCTCGCTCCGCCCCTGGCTCTGCCACCTCCCATCGCCTCAATTAATTAATCTCGACGCAGCCTCGGAGCGCCCGGCATTGGACGGAGCTGAGCGAGCATGTGGCTGCCGGATAATTGATTACCGTCCAATCAACAAAAACTTGTTAGCATGTGGTCGTCAATAGCCGCCTACCCTCTTTTTAACTCTTCCTCCGTCACCTCCTTCTTCACCCTTCCGGCGGCATTCTTGCCTATGCGCGTCTGAGAGCCACGCACGTGCGTGAATGTGTGTGTGTGTGTGTGTGTGTGTGCATGTGTGTATGTATGTGAGAGTGCGTGTGATTGTATGCGTGCATGTATGTGTGTGAATGTGTGTGCACGTGTGTGAATGTGTGTGCACGCGTGCCTAGAGCTTCGGCCCCAAGTCCCCTCGAACGGACCCGCCTGGCACGTGCGCTCTATAGGACAGATTACGGGTGATCGTTGAGTATTAAGATCGCCGGCGATTCCCTGCACCCTCCACAGTTTCTCCTGGACTTCGCTGTGCTTCCGCAACCCGGTCGACATCGATGACTACCGCCCTCCGCAAGGCCAAGGGTGCTGCTGGCTTCGCCTACACCATGGACGAGCGAGGCAGGAGCCCACTCGACCACCTTCCACCGCCTGCAAACTCCAACAAGCCTTTGACTCCATTCAGCATCGAGGACATCCTTAGCAAGCCGTCAGTGCGGCGTCGGAGCTTCGCCGTTTGTGCGGCCGCGCTCGGCTCGCCTGGGCTCGGCGAGAAGGGCTCGCAGCTGGGGGGGCCGGGGGTGGCGGGTGCGCCGGGGCTCGGACGCCAGAGTGCCGTGGCCCAGGCGTCTCCGCTGTGCGCCCTGGAGGAACTCGCGAGTAAGACCTTCAAAGGCCTCGAGGTCAGCGTGCTGCAGGCAGCAGAGGGTAAGGGAGGCTGGTGGCTCGGGAGGGGCAGCAGCGCCTGATTTTGCCTGCTGGGCCCTCGCTTGGGCTCCTTTGGGCCCAGTCGAGGGCTCGAGCGCTCCCGTTTGTGTTGTTCTTGCTGTTATTTTGCGCTTTCTATACTTTACTTTACTTAACATCGATATCTGTTGCTTTTAATCTTGTTTATGCCCAAGTGCTATTGATATGCCAAGAGAGTGAGATTATAGTAGATTAGATATCAGATCGTAGAGGAGCACCCGAATGGTGTAGTTTAGGGTTTGAGAGAAAAAACAAAATCTTGTATGAACAACCAATCCTGGCCGAATGTTTGGATAGGAGAGCAATATGATAGAAGAGAGGGAGAGTGCACGGTAGTTAGGGCCTGAGAGTTTTTGTCGCCCGCTTGCAGTGCGGAGCAGCGAGCACTGGCCGTGTCCTGACGGTGTGTTTGCGGGGCGCAGGGCGGGACGGCCTGGCCATTTTCGGGCAGCGCCAGGCACCGAAGAAGAGGCGAAAGTCGCGTACTGCCTTCACGAACGCCCAGATCTACGAGCTGGAAAAGCGCTTCCTCTACCAGAAGTACCTGTCTCCTGCCGACCGTGACCAAATCGCCCAGCAACTGGGCCTCACCAATGCTCAAGTCATAACATGGTTCCAGAATCGTCGCGCCAAACTCAAGCGTGACCTGGAAGAGATGAAAGCGGACGTGGAGTCCGCTAAAAGTATGGATCATGCGCAAAGGTCTCATGGAAGAGAATTGCCCAATGCCTTGCAGCGAGTGATGAAGAAAAATGCGGGTGCGAGCCATGCGACGAATGGCGAGCAGGGCCGAGGGTGCGAGACCCACAAAGAGGCTTCATCTTCACCTTCTCCACGCTCCGATGGACACAGTCGTGAGGGTTTCTCTGAGGATGACGACGAAGATATCGAAATAGACGTCGATGATTAACCGGAGGAAACTATGACCGCGTGGTTCATATCTATCGATAGGGCTTGTCCTGCAGCCACCGGCGGACCTGCCATGTTCTCGCACGTGTTCTTGGCTGTTCCTCGTTTTCTAAACCCCCTGGTGATCCAACCACAACGTTTATTGCGACTATTTTAAACAGCCAGGCTCGTCGCAAACTTTTGTGCTCCTCTCGAAAGGCCATAAAGAGCGAACGGCCAAGTCTCACTACACAATGGCATGGATTTGTCACGCTTAGTTCGAGCTGCAGCGCTTCAGCCAAGGGAGAGCTGCTTTACGCTAAGGGCAATGTGTGCTGGTAACGGCGGTGCAACCCCTGCCTCGCATGACAGCAACAAAAAGGTTACTTTATGCCTTTCATCCACACTGTGGTGCAAGTGACTCAGAAGTTCAGTGAACTTGCTCCATGTGCATTATAAAAGTTTGCGCGTTGTTTGTTTTTAAGGGGTGTTCATTCATCAGTCGAACATCACACAGGCCATAGTCATGTTTTACATGCGCTTCCTGCGTGCACTGACGGCACAAGCAGGCAAGCTATTGTCACTCTTGATGGGCACAGACACTCGGATAAGGGCGGACGGGTGACCGGAGTCCCAACCCTTGAGTGCGGCCAGTTTTGAAGCAACAAAACTTTGTTCGATCATGCCTCCAAGACATTGCCAGAACATGTGTTTATAAATGTACATACATTTATTAAACTTGTATTTACCTGACGAAGTGTATGACAACGTTTTATTGAGGACAAATCCGTTGCACCTTCCACCCACCCACCCACAACCCCCATCCTCTACCACACAAGAACTTTTGCTATATTTTGGTGGAACTCAGCCTTATATAGCTATATAATTTAAAATAATAAGCATTTTAAGAATGGATAATTTAACAGGTGCATATATGTATGCCACTGAAGAAAATCATTAGTTGATCTTTGAGGACATTGCGAAGACAGGACATTTTGGTCTTGCTTGATATACACTCGTGCAAGGAAACATCACGATGAGGCAAAGCTGATGTGCCGTATTGTGTGACGTTTCAAGATTGCCAATTACAGAGTTTCTATCCCAGGACGGTGTTATATGTTTGAAGTTGGTTGCCTGTGCACACCTCATGGCTTCTCAGAGTTATTTCCTCCTGAAGTGTTTTTCAGTACACACACACATACACATGTGTTACATTGATACTGGCAACAAGATCACCATCATTACCTGACCATATAGGCTTTTGTACAAGAAAAGAAACGCAAAGTTTAACATAAACTTTCGTTTTTCGAACAAGCTGCTCTTTGGACTTTTATTTTTATTTTCCACTTTCCATTGTTGCAGTCATGGTGCTGTCGCAGGGGTGAGACGGACGCGTCTCGTCACCCCCCTCCCCCCGGCCCTCTAACCCCCCCCCCATTTCACCCCCACCCCCCATGGGAGGCCAGCTCAGGGGAGGCCCCGCAGCTGGAACCCTCAATTGGCCAAAGATTTTCAGGCGATGACATTAAAATCATACTGAGGAGGGAATGGCTTAGGTTAGCGGAGGAAAAGCCTCTGCTGGGGTGTTAAACTAAGGCCAAACGGACGACAAATGAGCCGCCCGCACGGCGCTGACGTCCAACAATAGAACTCGCTCTGCCCCCGCTGCTGGCCCAACAACTGTGTGCCTGGCCCGTTTGGAGGCCATATGGTTTCCGCATTTTCCCAACACCTCCCCGTCACTTTGATAGATTGGCGACCCCGCCCTCGCCACTTAAACAGCCTTTCGCCCCCCAAAAGAGCCCATACATGCATTGGGGCTGGCGGGCATCTGGACTTATTGCAGCGATTTCAATGCGCGCCGCTATGAATTTCAATGCGAGGCCTGTGCTAAGGCAATGAATAAATCTGCGCCGTGTTTACAGCCGCTCTTGTACATTGCCATGGAAAATCGCGTCTTTATGTTTAGCCAAACGAGCGTATAAAGTGGCCCAAATCGGATAAGTTTAACGAGGCTGTGTGCATTTGTTTTGCTTAAGTCTGGTTCAAAAGAAAACCTTCACACCTCTGAAACCCATGTACCCATATATACATAGCTGCCCGAACGCATCCACAAAATTGAGGGATCTTCGCGGCCGAGAGAAAAGTCTCACGCCATTGAAGGAAGAAGACGCGCACGCACGCACGCGCTCAAGCACACTATACACCGGGGTCGGGAGTGACCCCGGGGGCTGCGAGCGTGGATCTGATCTGCTTACTAATAAAGGGCCGGAAAATTAACTTCACCATTCGCCGCAAACACTCGCTCGTGAAAAAAGGCCACTGTTGTTTGTAGGACTTCCGAAGAGAGTGCGCATTATGAACCTTTTAGTCACAATGGCTTTAAATAGGATTAAGTTGAATTAAAGGAGTTAAAACGTGACGTTCCGTGTGGCCCCACTACAGAAGAGACCGTTATTTACGCCGGAGGCCCATTGAACGCAGCCCGTGACCCTCTTGTTGGCCCGAAAAAGTGCTGGCAGACTGCGCGCGTTCCGAGTACAATGCACCAACTTTGATCCCCCATTGTTCATCGTCTGGAGGACGATAGCTACCCCTCTCCCTCCTTCTCAACACCCTCCACCCCCCCCCCAATTCCATCAACAACCCACCACCCATTGCAGTTCCAAAAACTTTAAAAACATTAAAAACAAATAAAAGATAATGTCTGAGTTTAACACCTCATTGTGGAATCTCAACCAGGTTAATGTGTTTGGTGTTTTATACTTGGTTAAACCGAATTTACACAAATATTTCTATACACGTCTACTTGTATATAATTAAGTGCTTTATTTCTGTACAACTTGCTCTTTGTAATTATATAACAGAGGTGTTTTTTTCTTCCTCCACCTTACAATTATATATATATATATATTTTTTTTTTTTTTGTACACATGGTGATCTAATAAGGGTTTCGCATGTTATCTGCACTGTGTAATCGTATTCATAAGAACTATTTATTACCATCCAATGAAGTCGAATAATCGGTTAATTATATCATCTTCATAGTGTTTATGCATCCAGCTTTCAAATATTGGCTTTCATAAACTTATCCTTGACAATAGTGTATATATAGTAACAATCGTTTTGATGCATTTTACGAAGGAGAGGGTCAGCATCTTTCTCTATATTTCTTTCGTGAATTACATTTTTTAATTCCGTCAAGCTTATAATTAGTAGACCAAGTATTATGTACGTGCACTGACGTATTGATCTCAAACTTGCTTCACAAGTATTTTTACACAACCTACACGTAATACCAGCCTGGTAGAAGCATAACGGTTAAAGTAGTTGGTTTAAGATCTTGAGGTCGTGAGTTCAAGCCCCTGCCGTGCCAAAATAACACCAGGTGGGTTGACTCGGGCTGACGTCCTTGCAAGGTCGGCAAAAAGAGTACCTACTCTGGGAAGAATGAGCCATTCAGGTATCCTGCAGCGGACTGGTGACCTATCCAAGATTGTGTCCCCTTGTCAATTGAAATCCATCTGAAAGCGTGAGGAGGACCATCCATCCATCCACACGTAATACCAAAGTATATATTTTGTTGGACATGTTTAATAAAAGCGTAACACGCAGAATTACAGTGATCATATTAATGAGATAATATATAATTATTTTGCATCGTGCACTGGGTGGTTGCCCCTTTTGTATCCAAAGAAGGCCTTTCACATGTTACATGCAAATCACTTGGTCAATGTGTGTCTAGGTAGCAGCTTCTACCCTGTAAAACAACCACACTCTTAAGTAGCAAGCAGTGTAACCTGATATCAAGGAACCTCCAAGAAGACCAAAGCATTTGATATCGACAGTCCCAGCAGGAAATTGTAATTTGTTCAGGATGTGTATGATAACTCACCTACTCTTCATGAACGACACTGTGGGATCTTTAAGGTCCACCAACTAATGCCGGCAGACAGAACACCCAGTGTAACATCTATTCGAGGGACGACACACACATTGATGCCTCACTGTCTGTCTGTGAAAAGCCAGAATGACAGTTTATAGCTGGGCCAGGATTCAAACCCAGGCACGACAGCTCGGAGGTGAGTGTATACCTCAAAAGCTATCCTTTCAGATAAGAATACTTTGTGAACAATTACTAGATGAGGTGGCGTATTGGTTAGAACGTCTACTCTGAGTCTGACAGGTTGGTGGTTCAAACCCTCCTGGCTGAGTCATACCAAAGATTAAAAAAATGGTACTTGCTGCTTACTTGCTTGCTGCTCAACATTTAAAAGGATGTAACACAGAAAAAACATTGGGAAGGCAATGGCAAACCACCAATTATAACCCTTGCCAAAAAAACTAAACGCTGCACCAGTGCTCTGTAAAGAGTGTGGTGCACCAAATTGATCAATAGGTATAGAATTATTTTTTTTAACTATGCAAACAAACACATAAAGGATTTTTTTACGTGATATCGGATCACTCGCAAAATAGTGTTTAAATACATACTTGATCATGAAACGCTGCATATCTAGGCTACGTTTCTGTTTAGTGAAGAATAAAGCTACCATTGCGAGCGTTCATCTTGCAGAGTAGTTATATGGGAGTATGAGGCATGTGGTTGTGGGGAGGTGTGCGATGTGAAATGCTTGGAAGTGAAGCAATGGGCACCCACAGCCTGTTAACAGTCCCAGGAAATAGCTAATTGGGTCATAGCACCAGATGCCTTATGAGTACAATCCAATTTTTCCATCTTTTTCTCGGGAGGGGGGTTATTGTGTCTGAATTATACACGTTTATGGAGACACAATATCTATTTATACTTTTTTTTTTCAAGAAATTTAAAACACAATAAAGATTAAGGCGATACCACATGTCGCTCATTTAATCTGGCACAATAATCCGCCGCCGCTGGGCTATTAACACCACTTGGGACCCCAAGCGCCCAAAGTGCAAACCCCGCCGTGTGTGATACGCATGGTTATTTAAACTTTTTGATTGTTTCGATTGAGAAATAAAATGATTCATCAGCAGTATGGATATAAACAACAAAATAATGTATAACTGCAATTGTTTGTTTTATTTTTGGATTCATTTAGTGTCTGTGGTTCTGTATATAAACAAAGAACAATTTGTATAGTTTCAGTGGAGGATCCATAATCACTAAAGTATCACAGTGCAGGAAAAAAAAAAAAAACAAGAGAGGGTCAACCGTCTTGAGGTTTAGAAAGGAACGACAAAAATTGAGACAGTCTCAATCAGGAAAAGATGTTCTGAGCCTAAGACATACATATATATATATATATATATATATATATATATATATATATATATACATTTTTTTTTTCTATCTGTCACCTGTCACTTGCGGACTCATCGTCATCTCATCTCGAATTAGTGTGTATTGGTAGAAAGGGGAATTCATTGTGCTGATATTGCAGAAGGTGGAGCTGGCAACCTTAGCAACCTTGTTCCATTCCATCAGCGAAGATTTCCAATCCATGCTTGTTGTACGTCCAAAGTACTACTTGGGAGTGAGGGTGATGTTACGAAAGCTTGGCTGGGAAACTAATCTAGGCACGTTTTGGGCCTACCGCCTGATGGAAGATCACCAAAGTTCTTTCCATGCCAACCAACCACCTCCAGGCACCTACCCCTCTCCACATTGCTTCTTCAGTCCCCAACTTGCTGTCTTGCTGTACAGGGTGTAAAGGAGTGAAGCTGTGGTAAAGAAATGACCTCATGTTAACAAATATATTAACTCTGGAGTGCAACATGGCAATAATGGGCCAAATGACCTCATGACTGTTTAAACCGACTATTTCGGTGCATGGTGGTTAAAAATTTGACTGAAAGTTTTGTCGTGAATTAACTTTGGGAGCTCCAAGCAGTACGGCCACAAACCAAAAAAAAACATTTTGGTTTTATATATCAAGATAGACAACCTGTTTTCCTGTTGCAGCCTTTTCTTCCTCTTCTCAGGGAGGTGGCATCACCTTTTTTTTTTCTTCCATCAACCAGTTTTCAGTGAGATCATCTCTCTGCAAAGCCACGGCTAATCGAGAAATGCTGAATCAGAACCTCATTCAAGGTGACGGGAAAGCTCACCCAGAAACGTCCAAAAAGTCCTTTCGCACCTCGTTTTAATATGTAACAAACAAGGTCGTAACATAACAGCTCTGGTTGTAACAACATAACGATCAAAAATCAAATCACGATTTTAACTTGGTTCTTTTAAACGATACGATGCAGGAACATTTGAGGTGTATATTTGGTGAAGTTAGCTAAGATGGGAACCTTTTTTTTTGTCGATAAACTCTTTTCACCCTTGAGAGTTACGTCTTTAAATGAGCAGTAAAAAATACCTTTAAATCGATGTGTGAGTTGTATTTGTACTATGTTGGGTTTTTTTATGATAGTGCATTCGAGAGGTCGTGTGACTCCTTCCCAAATTTTTACGGATCATGGTAAGGTTTTAATTGACGGTTATTTTTTCACATTTGATACTATATTTGGCGATCAGATGTTACCACCTCACCAAATATATCAACATCCAGGTTGAAACCTGAAAGAAAATGGGATTTTTAAAAAAAAAATGAAGCATTGTTTTCCCTTGCTGAGAAGGCAGCAGGTGGCAGCTCAGTTTGTTTTTTTTTTTTTTATAATTTATGAATCTGAGAAAAAGACCGTAGTGGGGCTGATATGTGAAATCAGTGTGCACTTCTGTAAGGAAGCATGAAACTTTGCCCGAGGGGGTTTTTGGGTGTGCCGATTTCAAAAATTGCGGGAATCACGATGGCACTCCAGCGGTTCTCGCCAAAAATTAAGAAATCCAAAATGGCCGCCACAAACACATTTTTGCCCATTAAGCGGCTCTAAGTAGCCCAATTGCCTTGATCTTTATGTCTATACCTATGTTTTTGAGGTCAAGGAATCCAATAAAACACATGTGAAGACTCCTAACATGTATCTTTATCGTAAAAAATTTTTTTAAACGCCCATAGCCCAATTTCCTACAACAGTCAACATCAAAAGTGAGTGCACCGATTGCCATCTTGGCACCAATACAATTTTTATGAGTTTAAGGGATCCAATTGTGTGTCATTCGTTCTGTAAAAGGGACACCAATGTCACACAACAAAATGACATGAACAAGTTCCAGGAATTACCACCAGGGGTTTACTATTGCTCCAGTAGCCAGGCTTAACTCTGTACTATTCAGCCATGGAATGATCAGGTACAACACATGTAGTTCCTTCAGAGTTTAGAATATGTATTTCTCAATACTGCAGGAACTATATGATGGAAAAACTAGGAAAACCATGTGCTTGGGGTGCAGCATTTGTGACCATTTAAAATGTTGTCGAATTACTCGAACATATCAGTCACTATGTCACTGTAGTGTTGTGTTAACGTGGCCAAGATTTACTTCTTACTCTCTGTAACACTGTCCCGAGCAGAAGCACAATTGTGAACATGGCAGATTTGCTTTGGCACAAGTGCATCTTTTATTGCATTCCTTTTTGCATCCGCATTTCAACAGTTCTTGACAACCTTTGGCTGCCTCTGGCAGAGTAGACCAGCATGGAGTCCATGGGGAATCATCTTTCACTCTCTCCCAGCCCCATATATCTGGTGATGGAACATTGGGCTTTCCTACAAGTGACTGTCCCCAGATATGCCCTGCCTGATAAACAGCCCTTTTCACATGCTGTTCTCGGGCATGTAATGTTGGAGGAATGTTTTCCATCTTACAGTTGTTAGTGAACAACTGCTTCCTGGCTTCATTCACATGGCAAAGTGCAGATGTTCGCTGATACAAGAGAACAACATATCTTTCTATTTGGTCCGTATCGTCTTGGGACATCTGAGCTGGAGCACCAGATAAATTAACGATTGTAGGTGTTAGCTGAGGCATACTTTGCCATACTGCCCAAGCTGTTTTCTTTCCAATTCCAAAGAAGGCAGAAACAGTATCACATTCTGATATTGCATGCATAAACAGAAGACACAAAGATGCATCATCACCTAATTCAGCTGAAATCAGGTGACAGGGGATATACCATACTTTAGACCCATAACCAAATGCCACCCATATTTCACACTCCTTTAAGACACTTGCCACAGCAATTGCAATAACCACCACATCGGTATCCATAGCATGTATCATCAGCTTGGTGAATCCGTAATTGAATGAATTGAAAGCATGAAACAGGATCCGTGTGTCCGCTTCCTCATGAGTGTAGGACAAGTCCGAGAGATGGGATATGGGTGATGAAACAACTTTCTCGCCATGTCAAGAGATGACTAGCTTCCGTTTGGAGGGTTGAAACTCCTGTATTGCACTGGCTAGAAGTTTGAACAGATTCTCTTTGTTCGAATCGCAACACAAGAAATTCTTCCAGTTGATAGGCATGTTTGTGTTGTTGGCAACTCTGACATTGTTTCCAGATCCACGGTTCTGTCATGTCTGTGCCTTGAGGCTGTCCTCCTTGTATACATCCCAGACTACATCTAAACGAACAACATCCTGGAGCATGCGTTCCAAATATGGCAGGGACACCAGTTGTGAGTAGTCCTTGAAAGTTTTGACAGAAGCCTTTGACTTCTTTGGATCGAGTATGTGCACAAGGGCAGCGCCATCAACAATTTTTACATCCACTTTTGGAACAGATTCTGCTTGAGGTACCAATGATTCCAAACATTCCATCAAGTCTGATTTGCTTGATTGGTGCATGATGCGATTCGCTGCCAATGATGGAGGCCAGGCATGATTTTCATGCCTGAAGAAAGCATCCATATCACTGTCTCGAGCCTGGCATTACAATTATTTAAGGAATTAAGGTTAGGTGCAAATCACTATGATACATTTCTATGAAAATTAGTGTTATAACAGCAATATTTTAAAATTTTCAGCATGAATATGTAGGTTATGAGTCTTCTCATGTGTTTTATTGGATTTCTTGACCTCAAAAACATAGGTATAGACATCAAGATCAAGGCAATCGGGCTACTTAGTGCCGTTTTATGGGCAAAAATGTGTTTTTTGCGGTGGCCATTTTGAATTTCTTAATTTTTGGCGAGAACCACTGGAGTGACATCGTGGTTCCCGCAATTTTTGAAATCAGCATCCCCAAAACCCCCCCAGGGCAAAGTTTCATGCTTCTTTCCAGAAGTGCACAACTCCACCAAAAAATGTTGCATATCCGCCCCACTACTGTTTAAAACCCCCTATTTAGGTGCACCATGGTAAATAATGTGATCCTATAAAGTTTTGTGGAGATTAACCTTCGGAGTTCAGAGGAGTAGGGTCACGAACAAACAAGCAAACATTTCACTATATATATATATATATATATATATATATACACATTAACTACTCAGGTGCATCTTATGTGAAGAAGAGAGCTTTGTATTCAAGAGCATGAGGTTACAATGATATGCAAGCCAACAGACAAACTAAAAATGTTGCATCCTGACTATAATTCATGGACCGGTGTGTTGTGTGCTTGATTGTCACGCTACTCCTATAGTTCTGGGGATATTACATCCATACTTGCTACAGAGGATCAGCATCACCCCAATTCATGTATAGGTGTGTTTTTATCTTTGCCGGTGGTCTTAGACTAATAAAGGTTTGCGTCAGACAAACGTGTTGCATGCTTGGAACAAGATCACCTGTAGGGCGGGTACTCTGCAAGTATTCATAATTAATTTGATCAAACAATGGCCACAAAAAATGGCAAGTCATGTGACTGAAAATGCAATATACAGTAATTAAATATACAGTATTTATAGTGTGGCATCATTCTGACAATTACTTGGTAATTAACAAATTGCTAATTACTACGATTACTTTGGAATTAGTAATATTTAAAAAATATCAATATCTAAGCACATCATAGATTAGAGACATTGACATTAGAATCACTTGTCATTGCTTACTTTCGAATGTTTAAACTTTGGTGTCCTTCAAATGTTTCAAAAGCCCATTGTGGTTGCATTCTGCAAACAGTTAAATATCTCAAGAAAATCAACAATTAGTGATTAGAATGAGCTCTTTGTTTTCAAGTATACACCTCGTAATGCTTCATGTAAATACAGGAAAAGTTATGAAAATATATATATATATATATATATATATATATATATATATATATATATATATATATATATATATATATATATATATATATATATATATATATATATATATATATATATATATATATATATAGAGGCAGAGGTGCTTGTTCCCATTGTCTCGCAACCAGTTCCAGCATCAGCTACATTGTCTTGGGTCACATGACCTACAGTGAGCAGAGCAAGTCTGCACCAGAAACTTTTATTATCTCCACCACCGAAGGTGAAGGAGGATATTTTTTTCAGCCCTTTCTTTCTGTCTGTCTTGCCTGTTTGTTTGTGTACAGGATACCTCAAAAAGTTGTGGCCAGATCTGGATGAAATTTTGTGGACAGGTTGGGTGTGTGACGAGGACGAACTGATTAGATTTTAATGAAGATCCGAATCCGGATTCGACTGGTAGAATTTTTTAAGTGATTCTTCACCATTGAGAGATCGGGCCAAGAACAATATATCTAGCACGATATCTCAAAAAGTTGTTGACAGATTCAGATTAAACTTGGTGGACAGGTTGGGTGTGTAAAACGAAAGAAATGATTGGATTTTGGTGAAGATCCGGATGCGGATCTTATAATTTTTTTAACAGATTCATCATCATTGAGAGATGCAGCTAAAATGATATATAGCACGATATCTCAAAAAGTTGGAGATAGATTCGGACGAAACCTAGTGGACAGGTTGGGTGTGTCGTAAGGATGAATTGATTCTATTTTGGTGAAGATCCGAATCTGGATCTGGATATAATCATTATTTAATTCTCAAATTGATTCTTCACCATATTGAAACAGGGCCGAAAACGCTATAGTACTGTACAGCATGATTTTTAAAAAAAAATTAATGGGACCGATATGTTCTCGTGGATCAGGCATTACGAGGCAGAGGAACGTGCTCTACCGAGTGCCCTTCTGGTTCATGGATATTATCGTTTATGGAAATCTTCCTACTGTTTTGTGATTTTTCTTGGGATATTGGCTTCGCAAAATTTCAGTGCAAAATTTCATCAGTGTGCAAAATTTCAGCTTTCTACCCCAACTAAAAGGTACTAAACATTTATATCAGTCAGTGAATAAGTAAGTGGTTAGAAAGAGCTTTATATATTGGATATATATTATGATGGTTGGACGTCGCCTCTGGATAATTCCGAGAGGATGGCGTGTCTCTCTTTAAAGACCACAGATGCCGTTTGCACCTCTCAACTCTGGGCGGATCTTCGCACCCAGGGTCGGTTTATCGTGCTAGTGAGTTATGCAAAGCAAAAGGGGAACTATGCCGGCGGTTACGTAAAAGACCTTAGTCAGTCGGCCGAGTGGAACCAACGTCATGCAACCGCATCTGAGATTTACCCGAGATAACGAATCTGAGCTGGTCAAATGCCTCAGTCTTATGCCTCCATCAGAACGGACAGAATGAGTTAGGACAAAGTCTCTTAAAGAAATGGCCTTTGGTGGCAGTAACAAAAATGCAAGTATTTACAGTGGCAGGAAAACAATTTACCAACATTTTTTTTGGGGGGGGGGGGCAGACATGTATGTATTCCAGGATTTTGAACCCCTGTAATTTTGTTGCTAAGGAATAAAATCAAACAAAATATTTACAAAATCGAACAAATGTGCTCACTGCGGTCTCGAGGTCCACGAATGGCTCAACGAGACTTTTCCCGACCGGTGGATAGGTCGCGGTTTGCCAAATATACCCGGGCCCCCTCTTTCGCCAGACCTTACCCCATGCAATTTCTTCATGTGGGGCTTTCTTAAGGGCAAGGTTTACACAACTCAACCAGCGACTACTCAAGACCTGAAAGAGCAGATTCAAGCAGCTTTTTGAGAAATTACGGTTGGAATATGACAGAAAATGGTGTTGGAGAATCGTCAAACGATGCACACTGCTTGAAAATGATTGACATAATGTCGAAATTCACAACTAATTATGCAAAATTTTTAACCACAAAAACTTCAAATATATGCCTATGTCCTGTAAATATTTTGTTTGATTTCATTTCTTTGCAACAGAATGATAAGGATTCAAAAATCGGGAATAGATACATGGCCCACCCTGTATATGTACAACAATTACAGAAAGTACACATTCCCTCTTATCTATCATGCGACAGACCCACCATCATATGGGTGATTGGCAAAAATGATGAGATGAATCATTGGCGAAGAAGATGAGATGACCACAGAGAGAAATAGATTGGGTTAGGAAGGACCCCCATGCGCACCTTACAATTGTTGACTGGCTCCCATGTCCTGACTGAAACCGGGACCCCCGCCACCCACCCTCAGCACCCCCACACCCCCCTCCCCCCCATGCTCAATTCCCCTCCTGCTCTTTGCACAGCCACTGTACTGGAGTTTCCCTGTGGAGCAGTGACGTCACTCACAGCACGTATTTAATGCGTCTCCTGGCAGGACGGCCCAGCACCGTAGACGAGGCAGAGCGTCCAGCAACAGAGCTATCGGATGTGGGAACGTGATAGCGCTGGTGCACGAAAGCCGAAGATGAATAAATAAGGAAGAGAGCGAAAGGATGGAGCGGTAGAGGCAGGGAATAATGAATGACGAAGACTAATGGTGTGATGAGAAATGAATCGGCAAAGCACGAAGAAGAGTGAAAGAATAAATGTGAGCGAGCTAAGTAAATGACAGAGAGAAAGACACAAAGACGGAAGGACGAGAGAAGACTCGTGTTCGTGCAATTGATAATAATCGATTCCTCCAACAGATTCATCAAGTTTTGAATCTTTGATTCTTTCAGCCTTTCAACGCCCTCCTTTCCTTTACACCCTTCTCTCCTCCTCTCCTTGAGGCTTTTTACACACAGCCTTTTATAGATCCTCAAATCCCCCGTGGTATTGCTTCACCTCCTCCCTTTGTCCATGTGAGGAGCTGCCTTCAAGTTGTGTCTTGGCACGATATCCTTCGGCAGGCACTCATGAAGAGAATATGTTTGTGACTCATGTTTGTGACGCAGCTTGAAACGGTTTCTGGGGCTGCTAGGTTAATATGTTGGTGTGTGAGGAGAATATGTGGCAGATGGTGTGTCAAAAAGAATGTGGAATGACAAAACATGATATTTGTGATTTCTCACGACACAATCGCAATGCAGATCTATCGACATGGACTTTAGACAGTGAAACTAAACAGTACAACTACGAAGTAACTGCTTCAACTATGGAGGATCTCTTTGAGACTTCAAAACTGCAACAATATACATGTAATATATAAAGCTTTTTCTAACCACTGACTCACTCATTCAATCACTCACGCACTGATATAAATTTTTCATACCTTCTAGGTGGGGTAGAAAGCTGAAATTTTGCATACTGCTGCAACTCTAAATTAATATGCCAAGAAAAAAATTAATAACTGCCAAAAAACTGTCCGTAACCAAAAATATCCGTGAATAAGAATCAGCCGGTACAGGCTCTGTCTGCTCACTGCTGGTAGACAATGGGATTGACACGAACTGGTTGCTAGGCAATGGAAACAAGCGGCTTCCTGCTTCTTATTTTATAACTTTTCCCATATTTAAATTTAAAATTACGACAGCTGCAAACTTTTTTCAATAAATATCTCATTCTAAAAACGAATGATTGATTTTCTTAAGATATTTATCTGCTTACAGAAACACCGCCACAAATGGGATTTCAAAAACAGTCAAAGGAGACCGGACGTTATACATGAGAAAGGAAGCAATTACAAGTGATGCCTCTTTCTATTTATCTGATCTATGATGTGCATAAGTATTGATATTAAATATTACTAATTACTAAGTAATCATAGTAATGACAGGACACTTTAAATATTGCATATTTAATTTTATTGCATTTTGGGTCACATGAGTTGCCATTTTTTTTAGCCATTGTTTGATAAAGTTAATTTTGAATATGCAACATTTTCACTTGCGACAATTTAAGATTTTTCATGCATATTTGTTGGTCGCGTGCGTTATTCTGTCTGTCTGTTACTTGCAAAATCGAAGACTTGCAAGAATATTGGTTGGTTGACTTTGTTATTCTGTCTGTTTGTCTGTCAATCGCTGGCAGGTCACAATTCTTAAACGATTGTCATGAAACTTTACCAGGTTGTAGAGGTAGTCACAACTGAGAAGCCACATTATCTTCAGGTTGAATTTCTAAAATTGTCATTTTTCAACCGATTGACTTGAAAGCTAAACAGGATTTGCATATTGGGTCACGAAATTGGGAAACCAACTATTTGAGGTCAAAAGGTCAAAGGTCAAACTTCTAAAATCATAAATTTCATCTGAAAACTCGTCAATTTTCATCTGATTGACTGGATGATTAAACAGCAATTGCAATATGCCTCACTGAATTTGGAAACCAACTATGTTTGAGGTCAAATGGCAACTTGAGGTCAAGCTTTTTTTTGGTGTGGGGAGGGTGGATTTTGCAAGTATCGTGCTAAGTATGACATGCATCTTGTTTGTCTGTCTCTTTGTCTGTTTATCTGTCAATTGCCTACAAGTCACAATTTTAAACCATCTTCACAAAAACTTCAACAAATGGTAGAGTTGGTCATAAGTATGAAGCCTATTGATTTTGAGGTGAAAAGGTCAACATAGGCCAAACGTCAGCAACTTTGGTGATATTTCTAAATTCCTCAATTTTCATCTGATTGACTTGAAATTTGAAGGGGATTTGCACATTACATCAGTGAATTAAACCAGCCTATTATTTTTGAGATCACCGTAGATCAAAGGTCAACATAGGCCAAAGTTCAACTACTTGGTTACAATTTCTATAATCCTCAATTTTCATCTGATTGACTTGAAATTTGAAGGGAATTTACATATCAGGACACTGAATTCAACCACCAACTATTTTTTATGGACAAATTTGTTTCAGGGATTTCACAAGTATTGTGTACTTCACAACGACTTTCTTGTTTGTTTGGCTTTTGGCTTGCATATCATTGTAATCTCATGCTCTTGAATATAAAGATCTTTAACAAACCATGTCATCAACTATACAAAGCTTATTACCTTCGTCACCTAAGGTGAACGGTGGTTATGTCTTAACTTCTGTCTGCCTGTCTGTTTGTCATTCTGTGAGCAGGATATCTCATAAAGTTATGGATGGATTCGGACGAAATTTAGTGGGCAGGTTGGGTGTGTGCCAAAAACAAATTGATTTGATTTTGGTGAAGATCCAGATATGGATCTGATAAATTTTTTAGTGATTTTTCATCATTAAGAGGTAGGGCCAAAAATAATATAGAGCACAATATGTCAAAATGTTACAGCAAAATTCAGACAATTTTGTTGACGGGTCAGGTGTGAAACAAGGACGAATTAATTAGATTTTGGTGAAGATCCGGATCCAATAATTTTTTGAAGTGACTCTTCACCCATTGAGAGACGGGGCCAAAAACGATATATATTTTCAAAATATGTTGGGCATGATATTTCAAAATGTTGTGGACAACTTATGATAAAACTTGGTGGATGAGTTGGGTAGGTGACAAGAACAAATTAATTAGATTTCTCTTTAAGTCCGGACGCAGATCCGGCCTATTGGTGGGATACAAATGTAAACTGTTCAGCCTGGTGGAGGTATGCGCTCTACCGAGTGGCGTTGTAATTTTTATTATGTCTGCATGTAAGATGCACCCAAGTAGTTGCTTGTAGGTGTTATTAAATATATATATATATATATATATATATATATATATATATATATATATATATATATATATATATATATATATATATATATATATATATATATATATATATATTCTTAGGTAGTGGCATAATAAAAATGCAAAGCAGGATGATTGTTGAATTAAAAGATTTTAACTCGTATAAATAAACTACACACTAACTGAACAAGGAATATTTTACTCACAGGTGTTTCGTTAATATCTAAATGTTGGCCCGTACACTTATCACTCGTTTAGTCTCAGACCACAAACTTATTGATATTCCCTTGGTGCCGCCCTTTTGTCAGCTGGGCAATTTCGGAAAGTGCAACGGTACACAGAACTTCTGATATGTTAATTTTTGTTTTAAAAGAACAATTTAAAAGCTTTGAACGAAATAATTACAACAATCCACGTACGTAAGTCAGCATCGTGAGATTGCACTTAATTATCCAGCCAGATTTTAAAACAATGCGGAAAAACAATGAAGTTATACCGCTTGATAATACAGGTTCGTTAAGACCGCCACGGCTCTCTGCTGTGTCCTTACAACCCCGAATGCCCTGCTGCTGTTTGCATCCCAGGCAAGTCTGCAGTACAAGTGTACAACGCGTTAACACCTGAAGGAGCATGTGGTTTTAACTCACAACATACGTCACGTACAGGTACACCTGCCGCGACAGCGTACAAGCATACATCTCGCACCGAAGTGGGTGTCAGTGGATAGAGTTCTGTGGATCATGAGAATTCTCTGCAGAGTGTTGGGTCGAAAGAACGGTGCCAGTTACACCATTAGAGTAAAAAATAAAAAGCTTGTTAAAGTCGGACCGTCCTCGGCACCCACCTCGTGCTGCCGGCAGTGATTTGAGGAGCATTTTCTGAGATGTCATGATAATGTCAGATGTGTTAGAGATAACTAATAACACCGCAGCCGCCGCTTTAAGCGCCTATTCATCCACCGGCTTCGGACGTGTATAGATCGGAAGAAAAATTGCGTGTGCACTCGTCCGGAAAATAGAAGTTTGATAAATCGCTTCCCACCACAACGCAAAGGTCTTCCTTCATAATCAGGCGCATTAAGTTGTTTTGGTCTATCTGTCTGCCCTAAATCATTTGACTTCCTACTTTGACGAGTGGAAAAGTTAAATCTGTGAGGTTGACGAACGATTGTGAAAATAAATTTACATCAGTTTGAAGATGCGGGGTTTTTTTGCTGGGAGTGTTTCATATATTTTATGTACACATACGTGTGTGTGTTTTATATACCGTATATATGTATATATATATATATATATATATATATATATACATATATATATATATATATATATATATATATATATATTTATATACCGTATCTATAGATTCATATACCGTATCTATAGATTTATATACCGTATCTATATATATATATATATATATATATATATATATATATATATATATATATATATATATATATATATATATATATATATATTTGCTCCCACTTTGTATCAAACATGCAAACCACCCGGTTAATTTATTTATGGTGCAGAAGCTGTGATCCAGACAACAACCACATTCGAAGATAGTAAGCGGTTTAACCGGGTACCAAGGAACTTCCAAGAAGACGAGACAACTTGCTAAACCCAATCCTAAAAGGGTTTTTAATTTGTTTATGGTGTTGGGGTTAACTTGCCTACTCTTCATG
>NC_140972.1:56443723-56513723 GCF_056783735.1 Eptatretus burgeri | reverse complement strand
TCTTCTTGCCAGTACCCTCCGCAACATCTCCTACTGCAAGTTCCCCTCTTTAGCATCCCTCCACTTCATGTCCCCCCTTTCTGCATCCCCCATCAGTCATCACCCCACTCATTCCAAGTTTCCCCCTCACCCCACTCTTTCCAAGCTTCTCCTCACCCCACCCTTTCCAAGATTCTCCTCACCCCACTTTTTCCATCCTTTCCCCTCTCCCCCCTCTTTCCAAACTTCTCCTCACCCCACCCTTTCCAAGATTCTCCCTCACCCCACCCTTTCCAAGTTTCCCCCTCACCCCACCCTTTCCAAGCTTTCCCCTCACCCCACTCTTTCCAAGCTTCTCCTCACCCCACCCTTTCCAAGATTCTCCCTCACCCCACCCTTTCCAAGATTCTCCCTCACCCCACCCTTTCCAAGATTCTCCCTTACCCCACCTTTTCCAAGATTCTCCCTCACCCCACCCTTTCCAAGCTTCCCCCTCACCCCACCCTTTCCAAGCTTCCCTCTCACCCCACCCTTTCCAAGGTCCTCCCTCACCCCACCCTTTCCAAGTTTCCCCCTCACCCCACCCTTTCCAAGTTTCTCCCTCACCCCACCCTTTCCAAGCTTTCCCCTCACCCCACTCTTTCCAAGCTTCTCCTCACCCCCCCCTTTCCACGATTCTCCCTCACCCCACCCTTTCCAAGATTCTCCCTCACCCCACCCTTTCCAAGATTCTCCTTTACCCCACCTTTTCCAAGATTATCCCTCACCCCACCCTTTCCAAGATTCTCCCTCACCCCACCCTTTCCAAGCTTCTCTATCACCCCACCCTTTCCAAGCTTCCCCCTCACCCACCCTTTCCAAGCTTCCCTCTCACCCCACCCTTTCCAAGCTTCCCCCTCACCCCAACCTTTCCAAGCTTCCCTCTTCACACCACCCTTTCCAAGCTTCCCCCTCACCCCACCCTTTCCAAGCTTCCCTTTCACCCCACCCTTTCCAAGCTTCCCTCTCGACCCCACCCTTTCCAAGCTTCCCCTCACCCCACCCTTTCCAAGCTTCCCCCTCACCCCACCCTTTCCAAGCTTCCCTCACCCCACCCTTTCCCAGCTTCCCTCTCACCCCACCCTTTCCAAGCTTCCCCTCACCCCACCCTTTCCAAGCTTCCCCCTCACCCCAACCTTTCCAAGCTTCCCTCTTCACACCACGCTTTTCAAGCTTCCTCTTCACACCACCCTTTCCAAGTTTCCCCCTCCCCCCACCCTTTCCAAGCTTTCCCCTCACCCCAGTCTTTCCAAGCTTCCTCTCACCCCACCGTTTCGAAAATTATCCCTCACCCCACCCTTTCCAAGATTCTCCCTCACCCCACCCTTTCCAAGCTTCTCTATCACCCCACCCTTTCCAAGCTTCCCCTCACCCACCCTTTCCAAGCTTCCCTCTCACCCCACCCTTTCCAAGCTTCCCCTCACCCCACCCTTTCCAAGCTTCCCTCTTCACACCACCCTTTCCAAGCTTCCCCTCACCCCACCCTTTCCAAGCTTCCCTTTCACCCCACCCTTTCCAAGCTTCCCTCTCGACCCCACCCTTTCCAAGCTTCCCCCTCACCCCACCCTTTCCAAGCTTCCCCCTCACCCCACCCTTTCCAAGCTTCCCCTCACCCCACCCTTTCCCAGCTTCCCTCTCACCCCACCCTTTCCAAGCTTCCCCCTCACCCCACCCTTTCCAAGCTTCCCCCTCACCCCACCCTTTCCAAGCTTCCCTCTTCACACCACCCTTTTCAAGCTTCCTCTTCACACCACCCTTTCCAAGATACCCCCTCACCCCACCCTGTCCAAGCTCTCCCCTCTCCCCACTCCTTCCACGCTTCTCCTCACCCCACCCTTTCCAAGATTCTCCCTCACCCCACCCTTTCCAAGTTTCCTCTCACCCCACCCTTTCCAAGCTTTCCCCTCACCCCACTCTTTCCAAGCTTCTCCTCACCCCACCCTTTCCAAGATTCTCCCTCACCCCACCCTTTCCAAGATTCTCCCTCACCCCACCCTTTCCAAGATTCTCCCTTACCCCACCTTTTCCAAGATTCTCCCTCACCCCACCCTTTCCAAGCTTCCCCCTCACCCCACCCTTTCCAAGCTTCCCTCTCACCCCACCCTTTCCAAGATTCTCCCTCACCCCACCCTTTCCAAGTTTCCCCCTCACCCCACCCTTTCTAAGTTTCCCCCTCACCCCACCCTTTCCAAGCTTTCCCCTCACCCCACTCTTTCCAAGCTTCTCCTCACCCCACCCTTTCCAAGATTCTCCCTCACCCCACCCTTTCCAAGATTCTCCCTCACCCCACCCTTTCCAAGATTCTCCCTTACCCCACCTTTTCCAAGATTCTCCCTCACCCCACCCTTTCCAAGCTTCCCCTCACCCCACCCTTTCCAAGCTTCCCTCTCACCCCACCCTTTCCAAGATTCTCCCTCACCCCACCCTTTCCAAGTTTCCCCCTCACCCCACCCTTTCCAAGCTTTCCCCTCACCCCACTCTTTCCAAGCTTCCCCTCACCCCACCCTTTCGAAAATTATCCCTCACCCCACCCTTTCCAAGATTCTCCCTCACCCCACCCTTTCCAAGCTTCTCTATCACCCCACCCTTTCCAAGCTTCCCCTCACCCACCCTTTCCAAGCTTCCCCCTCACCCCACCCTTTCCAAGCTTCCCCCTCACCCCACCCTTTCCAAGCTTCCCTCTTCACACCACCCTTTCCAAGCTTCCCCCTCACCCCACCCTTTCCAAGCTTCCCTTTCACCCCACCCTTTCCAAGCTTCCCTCTCGACCCCACCCTTTCCAAGCTTCCCCCTCACCCCAACCTTTCCAAGCTTTCCCCTCACCCCAACCTCCCCAAGCTTCTCCCACACCCCACCCTTTCCCAGCTTCCCTCTCACCCCACCCTTTCCAAGCTTCCCCCTCACCCCACCCCTTCCAAGCTTCCCCCTCACCCCTCCCTTTCCCAGCTTCCCTCTTCTCACCACCCTTTTCAAGCTTCCTCTTCTCACCACCCTTTCCAAGATGCCCCCTCACCCCACGCTTTCCAAGATTCTCCGTTATCCCACCCTTTCCAAGATTCTCCCTCACCCCACCCTTTCCAAGCTTCCCCCTCACCCCACCCTTTCCAAGATTCCCCCTCACCCCACCCTTTCCAAGATTCCCTCTCACCCCACCTTTTCCAAGCTTCCTCTTCACACCACCCTCTCCAAGCTTTCCCTCCAACTCACCCCTCAAATTCCTCCTCGTCATGCCCCCTCTTGACTTTCCCCTCATCCTTCCCCTTTTTGGCTTCTCCCCCATCCTGCCCCTCATCCCACCACTCTCAGAGACAGACACAATCTTGGGTGGGCAGGAATCCAAAGTTATCATTGATTTCTCTGTATGCCTCAACATTGTGTTTTAAGGCACTGATTAGATGATCAATGATGACAAGGGACACCTCAGTCTTGAATTTCTTCTTTGGTGACAGCACAGTGGTGACCGCAATGAAAATGATAATCTGCTTGTGCGTGGGCCCCTCTTCGCTTGGACTCTGGGGGTCCGCCCTATCTGCCTCCCCCCCCCCCCCAAGCTGTCATTACCTGCAATGCTTCCCGAAGCTCTGGCAGGAACAGCTTGGTTGCAGCCTTTACCATATCCATCCAGCACATTCATGGTCTTCCTCTTCCTCTTCCTTCTTCCCTCAACCACCCCCAGCATGGTTGACTTCCCCAGACTTTCGTTTTCTGCATGTATAATGTGTACAAAGTATGACAGTTTCTGGTTTAGCACTAGCACTTCTAATGTACATGATGGTATAATTTGTTCAAGGACTGATTTGTTTGTTTTTCTTGCAGTCAAAGGAATTTTTAACATCAGACTTCAACACCAAATTTCAAAACTGTCAACGTTCTTCGTTTCTTTCTTCTTCACAGTCCATGACTCACATCCATACATTGCAACTGGAAATCCCAGAGCATTCATCAGCCTCCTCTTGGTTTGTGTCGTCACATCTTTGTCTTTCCAGATCTTTGTCAAACCTGACATTGCTGTTCTCCCCAATGCTAGCTGTCTATTAATTTCGCCTTCACATTTTCCACTAACTTCAATCTTAGAACCGAGGGAAATGAAACTTCCCACTGTTTCCACATTATCGACTCCCAATCTGAACACGTTGATCTTCTCAATTGACAAGATTTTAATCTTTTTTTAATTTGAAATAAAGATCAGCCTTTTCACTTTCTTACTTCACTGTTTGCAGCAGTTTCATCAAGTCCTCTTTTACTTTCTGCAAACATTGTGGCATCATCAGCATACCTCACGTCGTTGATACATCTTCCTCCAGTCCTGACTCCAGCCTCTGTGTCATCCAAGTTTGATTTCCTTATGATGTACTCACAATATAGATTGAACAAGTAAGGGGAGAGAACGCATCCCTCTATAACTTTTCCCTTTCCCTTTTCCAATTCCAAATCATTCTTTCTCTCCATCCTCTGTTTTTACTTTAACCTCTTGTTTAGTGTACAGGCTTCTTATCTGACATATCAGGTGTTCCGACATCCCTACTTCTCTCAACATAATCCACAACAATTCCTGATTAACACAATTGAAAGCTTTGCTTTCTATACTTTAATAGAGCCGTCTGTCTGTGTGTGCATATCTCTGTTGCCATTTTTGATGGGAATGGATCTTTGTCAGATTTTCAGAGGTTCATTAGTCATTAGTGAGTGCCAGGGAGTGTTTTAAGCACAATTTTTTGGGGATTTTTAAAGTTTGTTTTGGGGGATTTTGTTTTTTTTAATCGCTCTATCATGCCGAAGCCTTTGCAGCAATGTGAAAGGTTATACTAAATGACCCTTGACCCCATTCCTTAGTGGATGTAGGGAAGTGTTTTCGGCACCCACAAAAAAAATAGAAAACAAATAACAAATTGATTTCTTCAAAATGCCTTCAAGGTTGAAATGGCACCAGGAAACGCTGGGTACACACCGGCAGTGCTGGGTACCCCTGCTAGTAATCTATAAAACAGAGATATCATCTATAAAACTTTCTCTCACCTATAAAACAAAGTTCATCATACACCTTCCTTTGATAGTCCCTTGATTTTTCCATGATACACCTCAAATTTGCAATTTGATTTCCAGTACCTCTTCCGCTTCTGAAATCTGCTTTCTCAACAGGTATTTCTCACTTACTGAAGTCTTCTATTCCGTGTTGAATGATTTTAGTAATATCTGGCTTGCATGTGAAATCAAGGCAATGAAAATCAAGGTTGTTTGAACAATTATTTTACGTACTTGATAAAGTTTCACCATTGTCATTACCACCGTGTGTCATTTGATGAAACATCAATCAGGCAATTGCACTCAATCTGTGACTGATTAATTTTTGCAAATGTGACTGTCTAAAAAAACAAAAATCAAAAAAAATTCATTAAAATCGCAAAACTTATCATTTACTCCCCATACCAGTTTCATATTTTGACTTCACATTAGCACCTTTAATACACAGGTTCATGGCTCATGGAAGAGCTAAAAAAAATAAATGGCTGCAGGTTTATAAGCTTCCAAAGTGCATGGGAGAGGGACTTGCACAAGGATCGAAGGAGGTATAACACATAACTGAGTAACAATAGGCTAGAGGGGAACAGAATGGGAAACAATGACATTGTATGCAACATAGTGTGGATGTACATGGGTGAATGTACGAGGCAATGCTGGGCAGTGCATTTGAAAGATTGAAGTGACGAGGATGAAACGATCGGCACAGGCAGACGATTACTCAATCAGGAGAATATGGAGACGGATGGGCACCAGCCTGGACAGAGAGAGAGAGAGAGAGAGAGAGAGAGAGAGAGAGAGAGAGAGAGAGAGAGAGAGAGAGAGAGAGAGAGAGAGAGAGAGAGAGAGAGAGAGAGAGAGAGAGAGAGAGAGAGAGAGAGAGAGAGAGAGAGAGAGAGAGAGAGAGAGAGAGAGAGAGAGAGAGAGAGAGAGAGAGAGAGAGAGAGAGAGAGAGAGAGAGAGAGAGAGAGAGAGAGAGAGAGAGAGAGAGAGAGAGAGAGAGAGACCGAGAGAGAGAGAGAGAGAGAGAGAGAGAGAGAGAGAGAGAGAGAGAGAGAGAGAGAGAGAGAGAGAGAGAGAGAGAGAAAAAAAAAAAAAAAAAAAAAAAAGGGTTTTTTGAGGAACATGTAGGATTCAGGAACAGGAACAAGGAACATGTGGGAACATGAACAATAGGGATTCAGCAACAGTCGGCCTTTCATAAGAGTAATGTTCAGTTCGACACAATGTGTAGTTATTGGCAAAGGAGTAGTTAATTTGCAAGAAAGATCAGACAGATCATTGCTGTGGAGTGTAAATCAAGAATAACATCAGTCCTAACTCCTAAGGCAATGCCTTGTGGAATCCAAGCCTGAAGTGAAAGATCATGGGAAAGGATACCATCACAGGCACCCTGCTGCTTCCACTCAGAGGAAATCAGACAACCTCTTTAGCAAAGGATCCTGAATACCAAAAGAAGACAAATTAGAAATCAAGACTGCATGGCATCTGGCAGTGTCAAATGCCCATGCGATATCCAGAGAGATGACCCCACACTCTTTTTTTTTGTGGTTTGGGGTATCATCCGTGCACTACTATAAATATGAGTTCCCTTACAAGGAACTTTAATGCAGGAGAAGGCCATTTGGCCCGCACAATGGTTGTTTGTCCATGTTCAATTCTTTTAAAATTCTGAGTGCCAAGCAAGGGAGTAGCATCAACCATTTATAAAGTTTGATATAACTCGGTAGGGGTTCGAACCATCAACCTCCAAGACTCAGAGCAGATCCTCTAACCATTACACCAGAGTCTAGAATGTCACAATGAGGAGTATATTCATGGTGGATTAGCCTGGTCTTAAGCCAACTGGTTGTCAGAGATTAACAAATTAGAGAAAGACATAGTGCCTGAGATCACCTGCTATGGTGGACTTCATGACTGTGCTTAAGATTGGGAGAGGGGTGACAAGTCTGTAGTTGAGCAGATCATTTTTTGAACCTTCCTTATGGACAGGAGTGATGTTTATAACTTTTTTTAAATGATGGAGGCTAACTATCTGAGAAGAACCTGTGAAACAGAGAGGAGAGAGGGTGTGATAGGACAGAAGCACAGTTCCTGAGGAATAGAACACATATGCTCTGAGGACCGGTTGCAGAAGAGGTATCGCTCTGGGTCACAATCTTCACCACTATGGAAGGAGAGAAGTCCACATAATGTAGGGAACATTGTGTAATAGGAGAATGGGTGGGACCAGGAAGGGACCTTGGCATTTGGAGTGAAAATAAAGTTCAATAACTCTGCTTTTTCCATGAGCAGTATCCAGCATGATGCTGTCCTTTAACAGCAAACTAATGGAACAGGAATGCATACCAGATACAGATCTGTCTAGCTCCCACCAGGTTTTGGAGGACAATTAGAGACTGGATAATTTGGATCACAGGTGAGCCTGATGTTGGCCCTGGCTCCTTGTAAGACAGATACACAATGATTACAAGCTGTGTGGAGAGACTTTAAGTTGCCATGATTAGGGTTCTGCATTACAGTAATAAAATGCAAATTGTTTTCTTGTGATCGCCTCACCACACACATCAGTACACCAGAGTCAAGATGACAAAGAAAAGTTGAATGCAGGATGGAATGAACACGTGAAGAAAAGGAATTAGTCCATTAAATTTCAGGAGCGGTCAATGTTAGAAGCTGATGTGATGATGGACCAGTCTTGATTGGAGAGAATGTAATTTAGGCCAAGCCTATCACCTTTACCAAATTATCAGACATGTCTCGTGGGCTTTGGGGGTTCTCTTATAACTGCCAAATATATGCACACTTTTACCAGCATGTGGTCAGAAGAGCCAAGATTAACTGAAGAGGAGTAGGACAGGTTTGGTGAAAAGTTTAACATGACAAGGTCCAGTAATGGATGGTTACCACATGGGGAGATATGTGTTGGAAAATAAACATACTGAGAAAGTCCAGCCATTTTACAGAATGCCTTAGCTGCTAGGCCATGTACTGACGTATTTGAAGCAACAGCAATCCAGCTGGCATGGTGGCAATTAAAGTGTCCACAGATGAGGAGACCAATGATGTCATTAATTACGTTTTGTTGACCAATTTATCCCTGGACGACCCTCAATAATTTTCATACTGATCGGATAAAGCGTTGTACATGTAGAATTTTGACTGGCATACCACTTCATCGATGAGGTCATCGTTAACAACACGTATTCCCCATGGGGGGTACTTGATATGTGTTGTCGAAGAATTCTCGATTCCTCTTGTACGTTTGAGTTATTTATTAAAAGACACACATATGCATATGGAGAATCAGAGGAGATTCAATCAATATGCTCTTCCTCTGATTCTGCCTTACATGGATTTTTTGAGTTCTTATATAATATGCAGTGGGGGGGGGGGGATAAGATCATAAGACAATGTCTGGTCATCATCGAGACAAAATGGTGCCAAGACTGCAGCCCTTTGGATGCTGGAATAGATGACACATGCCCCCTTATTCAAAGGGTTGGAGAACTGTTTACAATCTGAAGTTGATAAGAGTGCAAAGAGACATCTGGACACATTACCTAAACACACATTCCATTGAAACCAGACAAGCCTCCAGCCCGACTTTCAGATGCCAATATAAGTGTTTATATATGAGAATCCCTTCGCTAAATAAAATACATGCTTGAGTACATAGATGTAAGCTACATGTTGTATTTGAATACATTTCCCTTTTAAGGGATATAAAATACATTGTGCTCTATGCTAAAAACATTTACTTTTTCAAGTTTATTATCAATCAAGTTTAATTGGCAACATTTTTATCTTTTTATCACCCTTAAATCCATTATGCTAATTTTGGAGGCATTTGCATCCACAGTGTCAAGTTTCAATTTTCTCCGATGAATGATTTCAGAGAAAAAGATCCAATTTTTTTTCCTTTTTCCATGGTGACTGCCCCACAACATGACCTTTGACATCATAATTATCATTAAAAACGTCTACATGAGTCGTCACTGATGGTGAAAATTTTGTTTCAATCCGCCAAGCGGTTGCAGAGAAAATGAATTTAAAAGGGAATAAAGCCGAAAAATGGCCGCCACGGCAGAAGAATAATACAGAAAAAACTAGAGGGGAGCACTCGGGAGAGTGCAAAACCTCCGCCGCCAATACTGCTGGGTCACTCAAGTGAACCTTGTATCTTATTCATTTAATATGTCAACAGTGCTGACAGAGTTATCGTTATTTTCTCTAACATTTTTTTTTGGGGGGAGGGGTTGGAAATCATTTAAAACATGTAGAAATGCAAAAAAAATTCGAAATTTTGTTGAAAAAAAAGTTGCAAAAAATTTTTTTTTCTCTAACAATTTTTTGGGGGGGTTGGAAATCACTTAAAATATGTAGAAATGCAGAAAAAATTATTTTCTCTAACAATTTTTTTGGGGGGGGGTTGGAAATCACTTAAAACATGTAGAAATGCAAAAAAAAAATTTATCTTACAATTTTTTTCTGGGGGGGGGACCAAGTCCAAAATTTAATGGCATGATCCTTCCACTGCCTTCCCACCTCCATCTCTTCACTCTTCCTCCTCAAATCCTCAACTGCCTTCTTCCCCCTCTCTTGTTCCCCCTCTCCCCCAGCACCACAGAGCCTTTTCTCCTCCTCATTCGGCCCCCTCCCCTAGCTCTTCTACAATCCCCCACACTCTTTCAACAACCCTCCTTACCTCCCCCCTCGTCCCTTGTCCTACCCTCACCCTCCCCCACCCCCTGCACCCAAAGCCTCCTCCCATACCTCTTCATGGAAAGTGTGGACCTCAAATATCTGGGGCCTTCGCTCAAACCTTTCAGATCTTTCCATACAGGTTGCCACTGACAAACCAGACATAATCTGCCTAACAGAAACTTTCCTCTCCCAAGACGTGTCTGACTCCCAAGTATCTCTCCCCGGTTACTCCCTCCTCTGGTATGACAGACCTGAGCCTCATCCTGGTGGAGGTGTTGCTCTCTTCATCAAAGACTCTATTCCTCACTCTCCATGCACTGCCCTCACTCCCCCACACCCCCAGGAATACCTCTGCCTATGGCTTCCCCTCCACTTCCACCACATGTTTATATGTGTACTGTACCGTCCACCGAACAGTGATGACTCCATCTACACCTCACTATCCGAAAACATGGACCATCTTCTATCTTCTCATCCAAACTCTCTCTTCCTCTTATGTGGTGACTTCAATTGTCATCATGCCAGTTGGCAAGATGTGGGTACCTGTCATGGCACCTCAGCAAAAGCTTTCTGCAACTCATTGGGACTGACTCAATTGGTCAACTTCCCAACCCGGATCTCAACCAATGGTACTCCATCTCTTCTGGATCTGATTTTGACAAATTTCCCTGACAATATCTGCTGCTCTTCCTTCGCTCCAATTGGTTCTTCTGACCACGTCCTTGTCAAAGTGGACATCTCTCTGGCTGTTATCAGAGAACCACCTCACCGCCGTCGAGTCTGGCATTTCACTCAAGCCGACTGGCAGGGTCTCCAAGCAGCCATCAAACTTAAGGCCTGGTCACACCTTGACGTTTTAGCCAGCGATGGCAACGTATTAAAATGTATGTAAAACGCTGGCTTACGTTGAACTTTTGATGTCTTTTTTTAAAGATTCGGACGTATTCATAGCGACTTGGTCTTATGTATAACGTATTAGTAACGGACACAGAACGTTTCGTTGTGTTATAGATAACTTATACCAACGAATGCTGAACCTGTTGTCGGCCGACACAACCGATGCCCAACGATAGTCTAACTTAGGCATAGCGCGTTGCACGCATCGCCGACGATGTCGTGACGTAGCCTATTAAAAGGCTGACGCACAACGATTCGAGTCATAACTGCCGTAGCAATGGAAGTGTCAACATCGCGGTCACACCTTGGCGATCTTGCCAGCGTATGCCGACCTAAGAAAAATGTGTCTAAAACGTTGGGGCACGTCAAATACGGTATGAGTAAGTTTGGTATACGTGAGTACAACGCTAAAGTACGCTATCATACGTCGTAGTAAGTAGAGTACGTCAAGAAATTTTAAACATGTTCAAAATTTTACGACGTACTTGGCGTATGACACACGTTCCGCATGCGATGGGGATAAGTTTTACACACGGTATGCGGACGCTTACACACGTCCACAAAGGCTACTTATAAGCTACTCATAAGTCGAAACACGTCGCGGTAATGTCTTTTTTATGCGAAACTTATTTCTAACTTATGTTTAACGTGCTTTGAACCAATTCTTTACGTAGTCCCAACACACATCGACGTATGTAGACGTATTCCAATGACGTCTTCCGGTCGACAAAAAAAAAAAATGAACGTGTTTCTAGCTTACAACTGCCATATAAAGACGTGTTCCCAGCGGTTTTGGGAATTGGTATATAAAAATGGTGTTCATAAAAGGGGAACCCAACAGTGTTTTCGAGTCCTTTTTGAGTCGATGTCCATGTCAGCAGTATCAGTATCAGTATCAGTATTAGTATTAGTTGTAGTTTGTTCATGTTGGCAGTAGTAGGTGAGTGTGACGGGAAGGGTGTGGGTTATGATGGATCCTCCTTGCGTCCGCGTGTCCACGGGTAGGAGACATCTTTTCACCATTGTTCGAAGTTCTTCGCGGCTAATTTTTTATGGGGCTTTTTCAAGAATGAGCTATAGCTTGTTTTTACGATTTAGGTCTATTCATAACGGGTTGGACAAATGCACAATGAACTAATAATGTGCATGGAGCGCTTCGATAACTTATAGATACGGTATACCAACGAATAATTATCGTGAAGCCGGCGTTCACAAACTATGCCCAACGATAGCCTAACTTATCCATATCGTGCGGCAGTTTATCTTAACCGGTGATGTAGGGTTTGCTATTCATAGGCTGCCACTCAACGATTTAAATGGCTGCATCTCCACTATTGAAAGTAGACGCTTGCGCTCAACAATTGGATTTTTTTTACACTCTTCGACTTTTAAACGGTACCACTCAGCTGGTTTCATTGTTTACAATGAACGATTTAAATTGCTGTCACTCCCCTTTGTTTTTTGACGCTGGGGTTTGGAAATTTGAAGCGTTTCTTCTGAACGTGTTAAAACGCTCAAACTCGACTATTTTAAATAGACGCTGCCGATGGACAATTGGAATCATAGCCAAGCTAGACATCGAAGTGTGAACATCCTCGTCATGCCGAAGAAAAGTTTGAAGAATGCTGCAAATAAGTGTCCTGGCCGTGGCCGTGGACGCTGACGCAAGGATGATCCATTATACCGACGTCTTTCAGCCTATGAGTAACTTAAAAGTAACGTCTGTCGATGTGTGGCAACGATCGCGTAACGTGCCAACAACACGTTAATCATCGGTTAGAAATAAGTTTCGGGTATGCTAAACATTACCTTGGCGTGTCTCAACTTATGATTAACTTACAAGTAGCATGTGTTGACGTCTGTCAACGATCGCAGACGGTGCATACAACTTGTGGCCAGCGTAGCGGAACGTGTGAGTCATACGCCGGCATACGTCATGAAATTTCAAGCATGAAAAAATTTGAGGACAACCAAAAAGTACAACGTTTAAAGCCAGCGTACAACGACGTATGGCAGTGTTTTTCAGCGTGCTCTCAATGTTATCAAAACTTACCCATAACGTATTCAACGTGTGCCAGCGTTTTAGAAAAAAAAAATTCAAAAATCGGCATACGTTGGCTAAAACGTCAAGGTGTGACCGGGCCTTTACAGACTGGTCTCCTATCACTACTTTCTCAAACATCAACTCATCCTGGGAATTCTTTCATAGAAACTTGCTCTCCCTCATGCACAGATTTATCCCCTCTCGTGTTCAGTTGTCTTACCCTTCCTCCCGCCCTTGGTTCACTGAAGCTTGTGGTGAGGCAGTTGTCCTGAAACAACTTGCCTTTGCCTCATGGAAAGCAAACCCAACTGAGGGCAATCTCAGTTCTTTCAACAAAGCTCGGAACAAGTGTGTATCTACCCTCAGGAGAGCCAGAAAACAACATCTTTCTCATCTCAAGTCTGAACTCTCAAACCTCTCTCCCTCCTCAAAATCCTGGTGGTGTTTAATCAAATCTGTTTCTGGTGTATGTTCCCCCTCCATCCCCTCCCTTACCTCAAATGGCCGCACTGCTGATTCCACACGTGATAAAGCTGAATGTCTAAACTCAGTGTTTGCAGCTAAATCTTATGTCCTAAAAGCATCACTATCTCTACCCACCTTACCCAGTCGCACCCAACTGTCCCTGGAATCTGTGTCCTTTTCTCCTGACAAGGTGGAGAGCTTGCTTTCAAACCTCGACTCAGATTCTGCAACCGGTCCAGACGGCATCAGCCCACGTGTCCTTAAAGCCTGCTCTTCTGCTCTTGCTCACCCTCTCTCTGTTCTATTCACCCTCTCATTTGCTCAAGGTCATCTGCCATCTGCTTGGAAATCTGCAAACATCACTGCCCTGCATAAAAAAGGTGCAAAAACAGATCCCTGCAACTACAAACCAATCGGCCTTCTCCCAATCATCAGCAAGGTTATGGAATCCATCAATGCTTCAGACATTAAATCCTTCCTCTTCTCCAATGGCTTGATTTCCAATCAACAATTTGGTTTCAGACCAGGTCACTCCACCCTGGATATGCTGCTTCTGCTCTCCCAACAATGGATGGAGGTCCTCAATGCCAGACAGGAAATCCGAGCCATATCCCTGGACTTATCACGTGCTTTTGACACGGTCTGGCACCCTGCCCTACTCACCAAACTCTCTTCCCATGGTATTCAAGGCCATCTCCACTCATGGCTCGCAGACTTCCTCTCCTGTCGCAGTCAACGTGTGGCCCTAAATGGAGTTTTCATCCCCTCTTCCTGTGCAGGCTGGAGTTCCTCAAGGTAGCGTTCTGGGCCCTGTTCTTTTTCTGGTTTTCATCAATGATCTCTCCGACTCTCTGGAAAATCCTCTATATCTCTTTGCTGTTGACTCCACCCTCTGCCGTACCATCTGTCGTCCCTCAAACCGGCAAGCAGCAGCTTCTTCGCTCACTGCAGATCTGGATAAAATCACAAACTGGTCCAACACATGGAACATGTCTTTCAATCCAGACAAATCTCACACTCTCACTATGTCTCTTCGAAAGGACCGTTTAGAAAACCCACCCATCCACTTTCTCAACAATCCTCTGGAAGAAGTCTTTTCTTTCAAGCTTCTGGGTCTCACTATCTGCCATGACCTTTCCTGGGAAAGTCACATTTCCAACCTCGCCTCAAAAGCCAGTCGCCGAGTGGGAATCCTCCGTCGTGCAAAGTCCTTCCTCGGCCCACCTGAGCTCCTGACCACATACAAAGCTTTTGTCTGCAGCCTGATGGAGTACTACTCTCCCCTCTGGGCTGGTGCTCCTGCCTCCCACTTTTCTCGGCTTCATGCTGTCGAAACCAGGGCATTTAGGATCATCGGCATCTCCCGCAATGAAGCTGAGTCTTTGGGCCTCTCACTCTCACCGCAGGCTGGTCGGTAGTCTTTCTGTCTTCTACCGTCTCCTCTCCAGCCTCGCCCCCCTGCTCTCTCTGTGATTTGTCCCCACCATATTTCCGCAGGGTGCTCAAGGTCCGCCAACAACCCCCTTCTGGTAAAACTACCAAAATCACGAATCACTGCTCACCTTCATTCTTTCATTCCTCTTTTTTCCCGCCTTTGGAATAAACTCCCTCACTCTATTCTTTCCCATTCTTCCCTCCAGGCCTTCAAAACAGCTGTTCACCACCACTTCTTATCATCCCCCATCCAAATCCTCGATCTTTTCTACCCCCGATAATCCACCCAAGCCCTCCTCCTTCAAATTCCCTGCTTTCCTTCCTGAAAGTCCCTGTAATGTCCATCTTCTCTTCCCCATGTTCCCCATCCCATCCCCATCCCTCTCCCTTCCACAGATCTCCTAATGTCTCTGTTCCCCACTGTTTTGTCCCTTCCACTCCCGCCCCTCTTGTCTCATGCCCCCTTGCTGTGCGTTGTGTGTTCTCTCTCATCAGCCTCAACAAGGTATACAAAAAAACAACAAAAAAAACCATAACATATTGCATGGAAAAGAAAGCTTCGAGCACAAAACCTTATCAAAACCCTCTGTATCCACACCTATTGGCTCTCTGAAAGGACTCCACGGATTGGCCAATAATATTCACACGAGTTTCTTTGTTATCTCCACATGATTGCCGCTATTAGCAAATGTAAAGAAAAATTAATGAGTTCCTGCACTGGCTCTCCCCGAGATCGATGACTAGCGAGAGACGATCGATCATGATGTCGACGTCAGCCCTAATTCAATGTCTGCACAAATCTCTTAGGCCAATTGAAATGTCTGCTGGAACAAGTTTTCCTCATGTCTGATGCAGTTATCGGTGGCAAAGCGGTTGATGTGGATTACGATTCGGTTGTACTCGGTGCTGTTGCGTGTCGGCTCGTGGGAACAGTCGGAGTCAATCTTGCTGGAGTTTATTCTGCTCTAGCAGTAAGATGAGTTGGATCAGACTCTCTATCCATGAAGACGATCTCGAGTCTGTCGAAATTGACAGTTTTAGACTTGCCATTAAAATCGAGGATGAAGTACTTATCCTTCTGGGTAATGACTCAAAAGGGGCCCTGGTAGGGAGGTTGCAAAGAAGTCCTGACGGTTATCACATGCAAAAACATGGGTACAAGACAAAAGATCTTCATGCAGATGTGATGTAACTTACTCATTGTCTTTTGCAGTCTGTCCATGTAATTGCTCGTGTCCAAACCGGTGTGAATGTTCGTCAGGGTAACAAATTGCCCAGGAAGGTGAAGTGTTGATCCAAAAACTAACTCGGCTGCGCTGCAACCCAGATCAGCTTTCACCGTGGCACGAATACCCAAAAGCACTACCAGTCGGTTTTTCCATACAGCGATGTGGGTCTACTTGTGATCTGGGTGAGGACTTCACTCGTTGATGGAACTGTTCGACAAGCCCGCTTGCAGCGGGGTAGTAAGGAGTCGTTCTGGTGCATTTACTTCCAACTCAGAGTTTTGAAAAGTGTTAACTCAAACTGTCATCCTCCGTCAGTCATGATAATAGATGGGGCACCAAACACAGCAAACCGATCTGGAAATGAAAGCTTTGGTTGTGGTCTCCACCACTATGTCAGGTATTGGAATAGCCACCGAGTACATATGTGTTACCAGCAGATGATGGAAGATGACTGACTAAAGTCAGTCTGACTAGGAGATTACCGGTCCCATGGACAGGTGGTGGTGGTGGTCTGTTCTGTGGTCGGCACGTGACGTGATAACACTGGACCAATCATGGTCGGTGATGTAACTCGGGCTGCACAGCTAATACTCGGCAGCCTCGGCTTCACTTTTTAAACCCCCCCCCCCTAATTTTTGCTCATTAGCTCGTGATAGCGAGCTAAAAAAAAGACTTGTAAAGCCATGTCAGTCAAGTGATGCTGCGGATTGCAGTGTATCAGCTGACACTGAATTAGGCAGTGGGTGGTTCTGATTTTATTTATTTATTTATTTCAGATTGCAACTGAGCCAGTTTGCCAATTTAATGTTTATAGTTATCATCCCAGATTCAACAGAAAGTTCTTGTTGAGAGATTCTGGGGCTTATTACATTTTGGTTGGAAAATGTGTGCATAAACCTGGAAGAGGCATACCATGTGGGACTCTGAAAAGTACAACGATGGTTATTCACACATCATAATTTCATGCCACAACGATCATGCATGGGTTGAGTTGCCGATAGACCCACCTGCAATCAAAGAGGTATGTGGCTTTGACATTCAAGCAGTAAGTGCTCTGGCAGAACCACACAATAGGCCACCAAGTCAAGGAGAATCCAGTGGAGCCATGATCCATAATGTCATTCTTCGGCTTGCCGTGAGATGCATTCCTGCCACAGCAAAGGTGTGGATGTGTGACCGTGTGCTTCTGACCCACAAAGGTACTTTATACAGAGGTGCGGCTGATGCGAAGGCAATAAGCACAGCCTTTGAGGAATAGACTGGCTGGCACCCGTGCGACATACCAGACAAACCCAGATCTGGCCAAGGAGTATGATGCAGCTCATTATTGAATGGGTGGTGCCACAGCCTACCCATTCCGCAAATGGCGAGAGAAGGAAAATATCTGCCCCACACCTAAAAAATATTGTGATGTTTGGACGGAGGCACATGTGGAATCGAAGGTTGGAACAGCTCGAGCCAGCCACTTTTGGAGCACGTACACATTGACATGCATGCAGCGTACCTCGCTTGTGAGGATAGTGTCTTTGGAGGTGTTGGTGATGCGATGGATCTTGTTTTGGATGGTTTTCCGACAAGCATGTTGAGGCAAGCAAACGTTGGTGGTGCATCTCTCAATCACATTATCTCACTCACGGGTGCAGTGTAGCTCACTACGTGGGGGTTCTCTCAAAACACTCACCCATGCACAGTAGGGTGAGTAAGGGAGCACCTGCGTGGGAACAATGCTTGGATCAATACAACCAAATTGGCTGACCTGCTACAAGCAGGTGTCCTTTGCTCGGAGAGCACAACCACTCACGAGGGAGTCAGCCTGAAGGAGAAAATCAAATTTCTGGAGGATAGGGATCTGGTCGTTTGCCTTTTTGGCAAGTGCGCTCAGAGAAGAGACGTGTCAAGTATTATTGTGAGGGATGACAATGAAGCTGCATTCATGTCCAACATCCTGGTGGGGGCAGAGAGGTTTATTAATTTTTAAAAGGTCCTGGGTGCTCATCTAATCCAATATAAGGAAGAAAAGGTGAGAACTCAATGGTACCATTTTTGGGCCTTCATCTTTGGGTACACTAACATCGGGATCCAATGAATGCCATGGTAAATTCTTAGAGGAGGACATGCTGTGCATTTGCATGGATGCAATCTACACCCGCCGGCTCCTCCAGGCCATGCATTAACTGCTTGTTGAGGATCATCCAAGGTACGGGCAGTGGTGCCACAAAACTCCCAGGTATGAATGGCACCCGGAAGCAGCTGGATGGGAAATTGAGCACTGTGGGAGTTGTACCCCTGCAGCTGTTTCAACAGGCCGACCAGTTTCACTCGCACCACTACTGCCAGATGAACTTGCAGCAGCTATGGCATGGTGAATGTACCTTATGGGCCAGGGTGGCTCTGGTAAAACTGAGTGGGCTGTCAATGCCTTCGCTTGGCAGGGATTGTAGTATTGACCCTGGAAAATGACCTCAACGAGAACCATCAAAACAACCCCCACTTGGGTTTGCAGTAACATGATGTGCAAATGTACCACCACTACCTGTGCATCCTTGCAGAGAAACCTATCAGTGAATGGTACCCCGTTGCGCTGGGGCATCGGCTTGAATGGCCGAGGTCGTCATGATCGATGAGTGTTGTAAAATGCAGACCATAGTTCTATGCACGATCCTGGAATACTTTGCTTGCAGGACCTGCCAGGTGATTCGCGCAGGCGATCTGTCACAGTTGCCACAATGGGATGACAAGGTAGGACCTCATGACATGCTCACAAAATGGGCTGCCAGAGTGAGCACATCCTTCTGGATATGCCCCATTAGACCAATCTCACGGCTTAATGACATAAAAGAGCACATGTGATGTACACCAGACATCAAGCAGCTAGCAATCTTTCGTGATGCATGGAAGGGCAGGGCATTTGACAAGGTTATTGAGCAAATGGGACTGAATGACATATGGGTTTACTCCACTAAAGAGCTGGGGGTGAAAGTACAGTCCCACTTACTGGCAAACCACAATAAAAACAAAACTACCCGACCACCCCGGCTCGGGTCCAGTTTGACCCTGATGACAGCATCGCCCATCGATACTGCAAGCAGGGTCAGGAAGTTATTATACCTGGATCACGTAAATATATCCAGGCTTACAAGGGTACCATTGTACAGGTGCTGCTGAAGCTGGTTGAGCTGGGGTTTCTGCCCCCTAGAGTTTACCACACTGCCAATGTAATGTTGGAATACCAAGTCCAGCGATGAGCCTGTAGGTGTAGGTGCTGAAACCATGAACCAGCCACCCTAAGTCCATGACTTCTTGCAAAGTCAAGGAACTTGGTACTATTCTGGTTCATGGTTCCAGACCGATGGGGACAAACACATCTCATAACCATCCCTATCAGTTCCAGTTGATGCATTGAAATCCCCAAAGACTAGAAGAGTATCTCGCCTGGAGCACTGATCAACCACAGACTCAAGCGAGGCAAAGAATAGTCCTTTACGGTGAGATCACTCGCCTCAGTCGGAGCATATACAGAGACCAGGGAAATGACACCCAAGGAGTGATGAATCCTGAATCTCATAATACGCTCGTTGACCGGTGTTACCTAAATTATCATTGGAGTCAGCTTATTGGACACAGCCACAGTAACTTCTTGGGCAAGGTGGCCATCAGAATGACCACACCAATAGTAGGTGTAACCATCCACCATGATCTCACCGCAATCCGGTCTCCGAACCGCAGAGAGTGCTGCAATACCGATGTCCAAATGCTTGAGCTCAGATGATAACAGAGAAGGTGATTATCCTCTCAGAAGTTGGACATTCCAGGCACCCACCCGAAGTGACTGCCTCAGGTTAAACCAAGGAGACTGCCATCTGATGGACGACACCTCAGCACCACCCTGACACACTACCACAATCTGATCCGGGAAGATTACCCCGTGGTTTCCCTCCTCTCATCAAAGATTGGGGGTCCCGAAGGCTTTGCCCCAAACCTGTCATCCAGTGAGCTGACCTGGGAAGGGCAGCTGCACAGGAGGTACTCCCACGGAGTGGGTTTTCAGATTTTTGAAATGTTTTGCGGAATGAAGGGTTTTACAGTGGCCAGAGTGCAAATCCTGCCACCAACCTCCTAATAAAGAGTAACCCAACTGCAGGAGGACATCCGCAGATACAGTTGAGCACAATATATGGATGGCTGTTGGCTCACAAGGAGCTCCTCCACCCTTTGACAGGTTTTGTTTTTCATTCTGCTGGGTATCCATATCATACACCCTCCTCATCAGGAAACTTGGTGGGGGAGACGGTTTGGTTGCCGACAACCCGACCATGGAACACGTTAGTATAGGTTTACATGGTACCTGCAGCAAGTCATAGATATAGTCTGACCTGACCTGACAAAAAATCCTTTATCCGAAACAAAAAATCCGAATCCGAAGAAAGAGAGAAAGAGAGAGAGAGAGAGAGAGAGACTTTTGACTTTTATGTCCTTTTATTACAAAAAAGTATAAAGAGTAAAAATTCAATACAACAAAGCAAAGGATTATATACAAGAGTGGAAAAAAAGAAGAGAAGAAACCAATTCAATTTTCAAGTAATCGATAAAGCATTGACAACAGTTTATACACAAGGAACACCCCAAAAAAATACATTAGAGAGAGGAGAAGAAGATGATAAGAAGAGAGAAAGCAACACAGGCTCCACACGTACCGCCAGAGACTGAGCAACAGCCCCTTGCGTTTGCACGTGCGTGCCAAGCGAGAGAGAGAGAGAGAGAGAGAGAGAGAGAGAGAGAGAGAGAGAGAGAGAGAGAGAGAGAGAGAGAGAGAGAGAGAGAGAGAGAGAAAGAGAGAGAGAGAGACTTTTGGCCTCTTGATTGTTTGGGATCATGATGTGACAAGAGAAGTTATACCAGTACAAGCAAGTGCCTGAGCATTGCCCAACAAAGAAACAAGGTAAATTAAAACTTCAATGTAAGTACACCATCAACAAGTTCACATAAGGATGTGTTCACACACCACTGTCGTGAGAAACTTGTACAATCACTGGAATGAATTTCAAGGTGCACGCTTGCTGTGACCAAGGTTTTAAAGAGGTAAACAACATCGGAAACAGAATCACAAACATCTTGAATTTTGCGTTTCCTTGACATGTATATAGCAAGCTTCGCTTCAGAGGACAAATAATTTGCTAACAGGCACTCGTATTTACGCTGGTGGAAGATGCTAAAACCGTAAACAAAACCACAAGTAAAAGTTAGGCCGAGTCCCCGGATAGCACGTGATAAGAGTGTAAAAAGGGGTGCCAACCTTGAACAATCAATAAAAATGTGAAAAATTATTTCTGTGGCACCGCAGAAGGGACACAATTCTGTGTTATCGGGACATATACGATGAGATAAAACATTGGATGGTAAAATGTAATGTGCCAGTCGCCACTGCAAATCTCCGGAGCGCTTGGCAGTGGGTGCCTTGTACATAACATGCCAGTTGATCGAAGTAGAATGAGTGGTCTGAAGCATTCTCCCCCAAAGTGCTTGTGGTTCTGCAGGTCTATCGGGAACAAGGGTTTTAACACACAAAGCGTAAACAGAAGATTTTTCCATCAATTTAAAGGAGGTGAAACCTTGAAAATGAAGCAAAAGCTCTGGAAAGGGATGTTGGGATAAAGAAAGGTTAGCTTCCACCTGTGGAATCCATTTCAGATTGGTTTGCTTGAAAAAGCGCAGAATCACAGAAAAGATTCTCCCAATAATTCGAATGGACCTCACTCCAGTGGCCACAGCGACGTCATCAGCTGGCTTCCACTTGTAAGGAGAGGGAGTTCTGAGATCTTTTACCTTCATACATCCAGCATCAATAAACTTCTGCACAAGAATATAATTGCTGCAGACCCCTTCAAAAATGGGGTTTAAAAAGATAGGCTCATTTAAGAACATTTCCAGGGAGTAGTCATTGTTATTTCGGCGAACAGTGACTGCCTGCCATGCCTTCAGCATGCTTCTATAAAACAGGGGGACTGATGCTATATCAACTTTCTTGGTGTCAATAAGGAACAGTTGCTGATCGTAGCCGAGTTTCCCCGCCTGCCGAAGCAGGCAGTGAGCCAAGGCCTTCCACGAAACGTCTGTGTACAGCAGTCTGCGAAGCGAAAGGAGGCGAAAAGCCATCACCTTGCTGGTAATAGCAATCAGCCCCTGTCCTCCTTCAGAAACAGGCAGGTTTAACACACCAGGTTGGAGCCAATGCTTTCCTCCCCAAAAGAAGTCAATAAGAATTGATTGTAATTTTTTAAGAAACAAATCTGGGGGCTGCAGTGCTATAAAAACGTGCCAAAGCATTGATGCTGCAAGGTTGTTTATAACAAGGGTTCTGCCCCGATAGGAAAGTTGACAAAGTAAGCCCTTCCACTTTCGTAAACGTCGCTCAGTTTTAATTATTAGAGATTCCCAGTTTTTTAAAATGAAGTTCTCAGTTCCAAGAAAGACGCCGAGGTAAAGAATTCCATCCCTTTCCCATTTAAGTTTCTCGGGAAGAGTCGGAGGAATGGCGCCATTTTGTGGACCAAGATGGAGAGCTCTGCTTTTTCCCCAGTTCACTTTTGTGGAACTTGCCAAACCAAATTCATGAATGCAACGGACCAAGGCTGAGACGTCCTCAATCGAGCGAACGATTGCACAAAGATCATCTGCATAAGCAATCACTTTGAAAGGGTTCACCATTGGTTGAGGAAGAAAACCGAGAAGACGTGCACGCAACCGAACGAGCAAAGGCTCAATCGCAAGAGAGTACAGGAGGCCAGAAAGAGGGCACCCTTGACGAATGCCTCTATTAGCCGGGAAAGGGGGACATAAAATGTTAACTTTTAAGAGACTAAAAGTGTTGTTATACAGTAACTGCACATGAGAGATAAAATTTTCCCCAAAATCAAACCCCCGTAAAACAGAGAAAAGATAAAAATGATCAATGGTATTGATGTGGATTTTTTAACCCACCTTGTTGTGATCGTTGTCCTCCTGAAGGATTCTAACTGGCTGATTGTGGAATCCTATTTGACTTCAGACAGAGTTTAACGTTTGTCCGATTTGATTATAAAATCCTACAAAAAAACCCTATCAACACTGATAAAACTGATGTCCACACAAGTCCTTCCTTGTGAAACAATTTATTTCCTAATTATACACCATACACTTCTCACCCTTGTACAATGAACTTAAAAATCCCCATTTGTTTGAAATATTATTTTGGTGCTATTTCATTTATTCTTACTTTAGTTAACAGTTAGACCAACCCGATTCAATTCACTCCTACATTACATCAGAGAGTTTTATTCTAACTTGGTACTTGGTCAGTTCCAAGGAGTACGAGCCACTGAGAAACTATACTTCCTCATGTGCTCGTACTCCAAACTTTTAGATTTCAAAGCATTTTATACTTCCATGAGAGAGAGGTTGGGGGATATTCACCCAGACTGTAGACGTGTCCTTTAGACGAAAAGCCACTTCGTACATTTTCTAAGCAAAGGTTAATTTATCAGCTCGGTCACTCTGCTCCAGAACAACACATTTCTTATCATTTAGGGCAAAAGTCTTTTGGCCAGAAATGACAGCCAATTCAGTTTGCAGCATAAAAGTTACATTTCTGAAACTCCATTTGTTGCAATTTAAAATACATTAATATAAATTTTTCCCCCACACTCCCCCGTTTTTTTTTTTTAAGGAAAATTTGTATAATTTTTCTTACACATGATTACCATGTCCCATTCCTGAAGGAGAAAAGATTTCCATTATTCAAGTTCAATCAACAATGGCAGCGTGTGCTCATATCAGAAAATGAGTGAGTTTCCATTTAATTTATGGCCTGTTCATCAGCATGTGTCAGACATTGAAAACATGCTACCCGAAGTCAGAAGATAAACAGGTCAGGGTGTGGATAGAGCGGCACCCAACAGGAAACACAATCGAAGCACTCCTTGAGCTGAGGAGAAGGTAGATGTGGGCAAGTACAAGTTTAGGCCGGACACTGGGTTGAAGGAGCGCAGTGTGGAATTCCATGCCTGTCGTACATTGAAGCAACCACAGCAAGTTCACGATGTATTTGCAGAGTGGCAATCGAGAGTGTGGCTGAGAACATTCCTCCACGCAGGCACCACACAACGCCGACGTTAAGACTTTGCTCAACCTTCTCCTCAGTGGGTTTTTTCTTTCTTTTCCCACATTGCTCCATCTTATCTCCTCAGGAAGGGACATAATCATGTGTTGAATGCTCAATCACCCAAATCTGGGTTCTCCCATCGTCCAAACTTTGTGTGGAAACTTCATTTAGATGAAATCGTACATTGCTTCAAAGACTGCTTTCAACACTCCGAAACAAACAAAGCATCAATTAAACACCAATCAATAAACGTCATGGGCACATGTAGTTCTACAAGACTAACAAAGATTCTTATGGAAGCATTAAACTTGCATTATATGTCATATCAATATTTTAATCCCTTTCCTTGTTATTTCCCAAAACAACATGCTAAAATATACAGAAATCCCAGTTGTACGTATACTCAAAACATCCATCTCATTTGCTATTTCCATCGACATTTTAAATCTCTGACATTTCTCCATCTGTCCACTTCTCTCTCACCAAAACAGCAAACATGCTGCCATTTTTCCAATTCACATACACAAACCATCTATTACTTCCTCCGACCTTCTCAATTACGAATCCATTTTCTTTTATCAAAACAAATAAATCATTTTAAACAGTTTTACAAAAATTGTCAAATCACTTGTCAAATATCATTTAAATTGCAGCTCAAACACTCTGTCTACACATGCAGCTTCACCCTCCACAATCTTTATCCCAGTCTTGGAAAAGCATCTTAAACTTCAGACTAATAAACATCCAAACTCTCTTAAACAACTTTTTGGTCAAAACAAAATATTTCCTTTTAAAATCCATAAATGAAAAATTAAATCTTCAGCATCTATCAAATTAAATCATGAATTTACCTTGACTGAATCGATCAAAGGGTTACACTAGGTTGTTTGCCATTGCCTTCCCAGCACAAGTTCAGGTAACCTCAACATTCGCAGACGAATAAAACAATATTTTAACGTCCATCCGAGGGAATCATCAATTATCTGTGAATTGCCCCACGTGCTAAACATCATCAAATCATTAAAATCATTCCAAATCACGTTTCTACATTTAAATCACATACAGTATATCCACATTCACAATTGTTATTTCACAATTTATTCAAAATCCCGATGGTTGTAAAATAAAACTTCAACACTTTTTCCTAAATGGACTTCACTTTAAACAGATTCAGTCGAGAGGGTGCGCCACAAACACCAAGGAACAAGGAACAGGAAGTTCTCTCCACATCCAGTGGGAAGAAAAAGGAAAAAACTCTGACAGGCAAAACCCACAGTTTGCATTACTCTGTCATGGCTTCAACACATACACTAAACAGCATTGCATCTCATAGACTCGCTTGTGATCACGTGACAAATACCAATCACATTTCTATCTCATCCTCTTGAATCTGCATATGAATCGAATTTCACACCTAAAGCAAAGGCTCGAACAAAGACTCAGTGTAAAGATAGGCCAACCCCCCACAGATCGAGTGGAGGGGGTCTCACACAGTGTAGTTTGCGACCTTCGCGTGGAAATACAATGCAAAGAATGTATAACATGCCATTTCAAACAAACCCACAGCTCAACTCAGCACAAGTTAAAATATCGTCAAAATCCCAACAGAACACGTTTCATTGCAGTGAATATTGGAATCGCACAAGTTTCATTTTTTATTTTTTTTTTACTCTCAGGAACACATGCATCTCAATGCAAATCACCAACCATGCTCCCAGCCGGTTAATCGTCTCCTGCACTCTACAAAACATTTCGTGCAAATCATTGCATTTACAAATCCATAAAACCTCCACACAATATAATATAACAAACTCACTGCCAACAAACTTCCAGTGAGTTCAATGAACAAAAAGTAACTCTTATAACTCTTACAAACAGGTAACTTATAATATTTATCTATTTTAACCCTATCTCGGCGTCTCAGCCATGTCCTCGGCCATCTCTCTCAGCCGGTCCGTATCAATGCAAATATGTGGCATGTCGCTTCATCATGCCCATTTAATTACACATCTGGCTCCTCAACGAGCCTCTTCTTGTCATCTGACTCCTCTTCTTCTCCAGCACTTTTCTAAAACAACTACAGTCTTATTGTTTACTTTAAAATGGACTCCCTCCGCCGGATCCTCTTCTTTCTCTCAATAAAATTATCTGACAATGAACTTTTCTTTGTTCGAAATGCGTTACCTGCTGAGAGCGCTCTGCCTTACCTTCGCTCAAGCACTTGTCGTTCCTCCAGGCACTGCCTCCGGCAGATTATGCACCTCCGGTCACGAGCACCGCACCAACGTCGGTTCGAATCCGAGTCACGGCACCAACTGATGTGGATTTTTTAACCCACCTTGTTGTGATCGTTGTCCTCCTGAAGGATTCTAACTGGCCGATTGTGGAATCCTATTTGACTTCAGACAGAGTTTAACGTTTGTCCGATTTGATTATAAAATCCTACAAAAAAACCCTATTGACACTGATAAAACTGATGTCTACCCTCGGGTAAGGCCTCCGGCCTGGATGGAATTCCTGCGGAATTTTATAAAACCTTTTGGGACCTCCTAGGACCAGAACTACTTGAGGTTATAATCGACGGTCGACGATCAGGCCACGACGACGACGATCAGGTCGACGATGTCCACACAAGTCCTTCCTTGTGAAACAATTTATTTCCTAATTATACACCATACATTTCTCACCCTTGTACAATGAACTTAAGAATCCCCATTTGATTGCAATATTATTTGGTTCTATTTCATTTATTCTTACTTTAGTTAACAGTTAGACCAACCCGATTCAATTCACTTCCACATTACATCAGAGAGTTTTATTCTAACTTGGTACTTGGTCTGTTCCAAGGAGTACGAGCCACTGAGAAACTATACTTCCTCACGTGCTCGTACTCCAAACTTTTAGATTTCAAAGCATTTTATACTTCCATGAGAGAGAGGTTGGGGGATATTCACCCAGACTGTAAACGTGTCCTTTAGACGAAAAGCCACTTCGTACATTTTCTAAGCAAAGGTTCATTTATCAGCTCGGTCACTCTGCTCCAGAACAACACATTTCTTATCATTTAGGGCAAAAGTCTTTTGGCCAGAAATGACAGCCAATTCAATTTGCAGCATAAAAGTTACATTTCTGAAACTCCATTTGTTGCAATTTAAAATACATTAATATAAATTTTTCCCCCACACTCCCCCGTTTTTTTTTTTTTAAGGAAAATTTGGATAATTTTTTCTTACACATGATTACCATGTCCCATTCCTGAAGGAGAAAAGATTTCCATTCTTACAACACATTTCTTATCATTTAGGGCAAAAGTCTTTTGGCCAGAAATGACAGCCAAATCAACTTGCAGCATAAAAGTTACATTTCTGAAACTCCATTTGTTGCAATTTAAAATACATTGATATAAATTTTTCCCCCACAGTATCAAAGGCCTTTTCTTGATCTAAGAACACCAACCCGACATTCCTTTGCTCAAGAGAACAAATGTCAATTATATCACGCACAATGAAGATACTGTCATGAATTGTCCTCTTCGGGACACAGTAAGACTGATCTGGGTGTACGATCTCCTCGATTATGGCTTTATGGCGGTTGGCAAGGGCGTTGGAAAATATTTTGTAGTCTGCACAGAGTAATGAGATGGGACGCCAGTTGTGTGGTTGCTGAAGGTCTCCTTTTTTGGGGATAAGGGCGAGGACAGCCCTCCGGCAGCTTAATGGCAGTGAGCCTGATCGTCGACCGTCGATTATAACCTCAAGTAGTTCTGGTCCTAGGAGGTCCCAAAAGGTTTTATAAAATTCCGCAGGAATTCCATCCAGGCCGGAGGCCTTACCCGAGGGTAGAGTTTGAAGAGCAGCTTGGAGTTCCTCCAAAGTTACTTCCTTGTCCATTTGTAGAACTGCAGATTTTGACAAGGTAGGTAAGGAAGAAGTCAGCACTGTTACCATTTTGTTGTCGATTTTCGGAGCATGATAAAGTTCAGTAAAGTAGTGTCTGAGTGAGGCTCTGACATCTTTTTGATTGTGTGTTATCCTTCCTTCCTTTGTCCTTACTGAAGTTATCTGCTTACTTCTCTTTGTTTGAGCTTCCAGTCCAAAAAAGAACTTCGAGGAGGTGTCCAGGTAACACAAATTCTCCAGTCGGAGACGAATCAGCGCTCCTCTGGCTTGCTTTGCACAAAGTCCAGCAAGAAGAGCTTTTTTCTTCGCCAGCAAGAGGTTGGTTCTTTCATGATTTGAAGCCAAGAGGTTGGTCTGCAAATATAATATTTCTTTGGCAAGCAAGAATTGAAGGGCAGAGTCATATTTGGTGTGGTCGGCTCCATATTGTTGGCAAAAGGATCTTATTTGCACTTTGACATTGTCCCACCATTTTCCAAGGCAGGGGAAGGAAGTTTTACGTTGGAGCAAGGCTCTCCAGAACACACCAAAGGCATCGACAAACAGTTGATCATCCAAAAGGCTTGCATTGAAGGTCCAGTAGGCAGCACCACGATTCCGAACTGGTTGGTGAATACGAAGTGCGACCATGTGATGGTCTGAGAAGCCGCTCGGAAGAATGTTTATATTGCTCACAACATTTAAAAAGGAACTATTGATGTAGAAACAGTCCATCTTGCAAGTGATAGGTGGCCTCTTGAACACCGACTCCACGTGTATTGGCGGAGAGAAAGATTGCGGATTCTCCACACATCGACCAGGGAAAACTTGGACAACGCTCTCAACAAAGGCGCTGCGCTTGCTGGATGCGGCTCCTCTCCATTACGATCAATGGTGGGGTCCATCGTGCAGTTAAAATCTCCACCCAAGCAGACAAGTCCATCAAAATCAATGTGTACAAGAGACGTTTCTAAGTGTGTGTAAAAGGCGAATCTTTCCGTCTGATCGCTAGGTGCGTAGACATTCAGTACGGTGTGTTTAAAGCCATTGTGTGTGAAGGTGAGTGAAATCAAATACCCTTTGATAATCTCGTTAAAAACGACACTGGGACTGCAAAAGGAAGGTTGTATATAAACAGCCACCCCAGCCCTTGGGTGTTCCAGACTACTGAAAAACCATTTTCCCCTCATTATCCTTTGCCATTCACTTGCACAAGAGGAGCTACATCTAGTTTCTTGGAAAAGCAAAACATCAATGTGATTGGCCTCAACAAACTGTTTAACTTCTGCTTTACGGATGGAGGAGCGTCCCCCATTAATATTTAAACTCGCTATAGAGAAGGCCATAGGCTAACATAGAGTTTGGGTGTGTCAAAAACTTAGTCTCTCTGTGTCTGCAGCTCATTCTTTGCTTTGAGGATGCATTTCCGGAGTCGATACACTTGTGATTCCGTCACACCAAGCTGTCCGGCTTTAAGGAGCAAAAGCTTCGCAGAGATTATAAAGCCGGACAAGTCAGGGAAAAAGTTTTTAATTTTAACATGTTTCTTGCGAAAGGTGTCATGAAGAAACTTTATGATATCAGCAGGTGGAATACTGGTAACACTCTCCAAATCTTGGGAAACTGGATCATTCCATGCTTCAGCACTGCCACAAGAAGCAAGTGATGAGGCCCCGTCCGAATCATAATCCGAGTACCGACCGGTGTCCATTACATTAACGTTATGCTCCAAAGTTGGAGCTGATGGTTTAATAGGGGAAGCCTCACATTCCGCTTCCAAAAGGGGAGAAGGAGTCGGGGAAGGAAGAGTGGAGGGAGGAGGAGTGGGGGGAGGTGGAGTAGGGGGAGGTGGAGTGGGAGGAGGAGGAGGGGTGGGAAGAGGAAGAGGATTAGAAGGGGGAGGAGGAGGAGGGGTGGGAAGAGGAAGAGGATTAGAAGTAGGAGGGGGAGGAGGAGGAGTGGGAGGGTGAAGAGGACGGGGAGGAGGAAGAATACTGTTATGACTCTTCACCCGGCCGAGTGATGACAGAGTCGAATGAGGGTTCTCGAATGATACGATTTATTTCAGAAGATGGCACTACGCATGCGGAATGCAGCCCAAAGGCCCTTCAGTCAGGTGCCCCCGGACCACATTGAGATTCTTACTTCAAAACAGTTGTTTATATAATCACACAAAAGCAGAACTGGGTGTGGACTATAAGTGTGTGCTAAGGGATAAAGAAATAAAGAAATAAATGCGGCAGTGGGCTTCTTTCCCCCCTCCCTAGGGGCCCTCAGGGAAGTTGAATCAGTCAATCCTCAGATTCGCAACCCAACAGTTCATCTTGCAAACTAATAACTTTCTAAGACTCCTACACCCCTACACTGGCACCTGCTGATAGCAAAGGCGAAACTCTGGTGATGACTAAGAACAGGAATGTGTGGGATATCAGCATACACAGTTTTCCCAAGGACATAAAAACAGGAGAGTGATAAAGGCTGTCCAAAGGAACAGTTAGGGCAACATGCAACATTTAAAGCAACATCTTAAAGCAAGGTTTGAATCCTGACAGCTGATTAATATACAACTATTGACTATTGATTATTCAATTATGGCTCAAATATGACCACCTAGCATATCATCATCATAACAGTTCCCTCCTTGGTCATATTTGACCATACCCAGCCATACCTGATACTCACCAACCGAGTGGATCCCTATTTGGTTCCTGTAGCAGCTACCCCTAGGCCCCCGTGCCTGCCAAACGGGATTTGCGAATGCCGTGGATAGCCATCAACATTCCCCAAATGAGAAGTCCCCAACTGCCGGTGGTTCAGGTTAGCTTCTGTTGCCTTTTGTCTTGCCCACTGCCACAAGTCTCCCATTAAGTTGTCATATACAAATTTGATGTTAAGTCCACACAATATTAAAGGCACTACAAGTCTATACAATATTAACAGCAACATTATTATTTAGGCAATTATACTCGACACTAATTACAACAATAATATTTACAATATGCAAATGTAATAATGGGTGAGCAGCACTGTGAGCGCTCAAGGCATGGTGTAAGCTCCTTTCTCAACTTGCGCTAGAAGACAAAAGAGTCTCATGAGATGCATATTTACATATAAGGGTCATACAAGTATTTTCTATACATGCCTTCACTACCTGGTATTGTCCATTTTCCACGATTATGCATATGCTAGTCAAAACACTGCCACATCTATCATAAACCTCCATCAGCATTTTACTTGTAGATTTCCTTTCTTTCTTGTTACAACTTCCTGTATCTTCGTGTGTAGTGAGATGCGTGAGTCCATGTTTGGCTTACCTTTTCACTTGAAAGTTCGTTGAGTAATCAGTAATACCTGGAAGAGTCTTCCCCAGGGCGCCCTCCGCCAGAACACCTTGTTGGCTCCTCAGCTGGTGGGGGTCGGGTCAGGTTGTGGCCCCAGACAGAGGTCCTCGGGGTCTTCCTCCATGAGTTCGCTGTTAATTATTATGATGGCCTGGGTGAGGGGTGAGGCTTCACAGCATTTCCTTAGACAAATGGAAATGAGACGTTTGATCAGAAATACTCCAAAAATGATTCCCATGATGATTAGGATTGCTGCCCCTACCAGGCGCAGTAACCAGTCTCCCCAGTCATGAAATATAGATCTCCACCCTGCGTAACCCTCCTTGCGTTCCACTCGATCGCTCGTGAGAGCTTCAAGCCTTATAGGTGAAAACACCTATAAGTGAAATGTGTTCTTCTCCGGGAGGTTACTGTATTTTCACAAGATTTTACAACTATACTCCAAAAGGGTTCTTTAGGGGCCCATGGAACTTGGGTAATTAGAGAAGCGTGTTGACCCCATATGAATCCTATTTGTGCAAAGTGCCCCCGCTGGGTTTTGTCTTGCGTTTTGTTCTGCCAAGCCACTTCTGTCTTTTCTGCATTTTCTGACGTCCCCCCCTCCCAACAGGTTTTGTCATAGCATAAGACCATCGAATCGATTTTATTTCCTCGTTTCGTTCTATCAAATCATAAGTTTCCTCGGCTTGGACGCAAGACAGTTCTATGAGCTGCTGTGGCTGGATGGTTGTCAGCCCTCTGGAAATGAGTGGTGCGGTCTTGCCAGGTTCCTTTGAAAATATCTTTGCCTTATCTAGTTCTTGGTTGTATGTTTTCCCCAACCTTGCGTATTCACCTGCTTCCATTCTTTCTCCAGCCGCTCCCCTCCTATGTCGCTGTGGGGTTGGTACTGGTTCATTTCCGTGTCCCCCTTTGCCACGGAGGTGTATACGGTTTTATTTGGCTTGAGTGTGTTAGTGTGTTGCCTTGTGATAGGTCCCCCCACAAAGGAGTAGTGTGGGAGTTGCATGTTGTGTCGTCAAAGGTTCTGTCACTGTCTCCGTTACTACAAGGTTTACAGCATGCCACTGCACTGAACACTGCAGTCAACTGCAACATAATGACAAGTATTTGTGTAAAAGATTATTTTTAAATGATACCTCCGTATGAGGCTCCAACCATGACAAGAGCTTGCAGGACTGGAAGTTGCTCTGGGTGCGTGGTGAGTGGATGTGAAGGCCAGAGACCTTACTGTACACTACTGTAGATTTTGATCAGGCAAGCATACCTTCCATCCATCTCCTTGTCTGACGGCCTGTAAAGTGTTCTGGTGTTCGTTGCTCCATCTTGTGGTTCTGGGGCGCATCTCAATCTGTTCACCATTCTTCCTAACTCCCCTGCACTATGTCTGTTACTAACTGCCATTGAGATGTACGGTGTTAGTCCTTCTCTGTGCTTCATTAGTTCGCGCTCTCTGGCGGCTTGTTTCACCTCCACTGCCGCTCCTTCCTTCCCGATCCATCGGTTGGTTGTCATCAGAGAGCGTTTGACGGTGTAATCTCTATGTGCTTTGGCCACGTATTCATAATCCTGCCCTGTTTCATCGTAGTTGACAGTGAGTGCAGTGCAAAGCCAATTCCATTCCATTCCTTCCAGATCGATGTCGTTGCTAAGCAACCGTTCCTCTACATCCCTTTAATTCCGCTTATGCTTCCCAAATCCAATGAATTTATCCTGACAGATAGAGGCTCATATAAAGACAACAGACATGCTTTTCTGTCCGCTTCCAGACAAATAGCTCGACCCCGACAGGCAGAGAATCGAAACGCTCCCTCGTCAAGGCCCACGATGGCTGCGTGTTCAAACAGCACGAGCTCCGCCCGTAATTTTTCCCAAAAACACCGCTATCCTCATCAGTGCGTAGCCTACCAAACGTCCTTGTTCTTGGATGTCTGACATGTAAACAAGGACAAATGTGTCCAAGAGCCACGTCCTAAAGGTTTTGTCTTTACCAGAATAATAATAATAATAATAAGAACAACGCGGAACTCTCTTAGAGCCGGCGTTCGCTACGCAAGACGCGGCTAAAAAGATAAACCCACTTTAAATAAAATCCGTTCCTTGTTCAAAGCATTTAAATCCCCCTTTCCATCTATCCTAAATCCCTCGGTCCCGCGGCTATTTTTTTCCCTTTTTCGGTCACGAAGCCCAATCAACAACAACAACAACAGCAACAACAACCGGAACAAACATATATCACAGCCTTGTTTCAAAGTATTGTCGCTTCTATGTACCGATAGCGCGTGCACTCGCCTCGAAACACAAAATCGAGCGATCCTTTGAAACGTCAATGTCCTTATTAATTAATTTTACCACAAAGCTTGTGGTGAATTGAAGGTCGTGACGTGTGATCACATATCGTGCGTCCCGCATATAAGGCGAAGTCTCCGCGCGGACGGGGTGATTGTCCCTGGGGGCATTGTCATTTACTGCGGCGATTCACTTGGTGCTCATTAAATGGTGAGAATTGAGAGTATATCGAACTCCGTGCTTATGCTGATTTATAATGCGATGATTAATTGCACATGTATACCTTACTGCTTATGTACTCCTAGCTGAACCTGTATACCCTGGTGTGCCCGTAGAAGCGGCTTCAATCAAATGGAATAAAGCCTACACTCTGAAGGTTCTTCTCTCGCTTTTACTTCAATTTATTCCATTTGGTTTTCTCGGCTCTCTCGACCAACGATGGACAAGATCTACAAACCAGAGAGGTTCGACGCTGACCCGAATGCGACTGACTCGGAAAGGAAATGGTTGCATTGGTTCCGTTCCTTCTCACACTATCTGACCATCATCGAAGAGGGAGCCGACAAACTGGCCGCCCTCGTGAATCATGTCTCCCCCAACGTATACCGGCTTTTCTCGGAGTGTGACACTTACGATGCAGCGATCAACGAGCTGCGGGCGCTCTACGTGAAGCGCAAAAACGAGGTATACATACGACATCTTCTCAACACACGCAAGCAAGCAGCCGGGGAGACCATCGATCAGTTCCTGCAAGCTCTAAAGCAGTTGGGAAAAGACGGCAGTTTTCGGGCCGTAACCGCCGAGGAACACCGAGATGAAGCGACCAGAGAAGCGTTCATTCAAGGACTCAGATCAGCCCACATACGGCAACGCTTACTGGAGAAAGCACAACCCACTCTTGAAAGGGTAGCCGACCAGGCTCGAGCGATGGATACGGCTCAGCAGCAATCTGAGTCATTTGGGACACCGATGCTGCTAATGAACGCTGCTATGGGGGAAACTCAAGGAACCCCACAGGGCACCCCAGACACAGAGGACGGAGGAAAACTCGAGGAATCGGATACCCAGACCTCGTCAAACTCTTCAGCAACTACATCGGTTGGTAAATGCTTCTTTTGTGGGTACAAAAGACACCTCCGCCACCAATGCCCTGCCAGAGACGCCACATGCATGAATTGTGACAAGAAAAGGCATTATGCCAGCTTATGTAAAGCTACTCAGAGGAGAAATAAACCCACTTCTGCGGCCCTCTACTCACAAAGGAAATTAACTGCAGCCTCACCCGGGAATCTATCTAAGGCTATCATCAACGTACGAATTAACGGGCATATGGTTGAGGCTCTGATTGACACCGGGAGCTCTGAGAGTTTCGTCAACAGCTCGCTAGTGAAGGGCAGGAAATGGAAGATCCACCCGACAGACAATACAGTATGCATGGCCGCCACATCTCTACAGTCCCGCGTACGAGGGTACTGCAATGTGGAATTGGACGTAAAAGGGTACACGCATTGGGATGCAAGGGTACTGGTGCTTCATGATTTATGCGCAGACGTAATTCTGGGTCATAATGTCCTCAAGCAGCACACGAGCGTCGAAATACCCTTTGGAGGAAGCAAACCTTGCCTAATCTTAAATGCTCTGACCACCGCAGAGGTAACGTCCCCCCAGCTGTTCGCTAACTTGTCGCCGGACTGTAAACCGATAGCGATCAAATCGCGGCGATATACCACTGCTGATATGAACTTCATCACTTCAGAGACCAAGCGATTACTGGAAGAAGGAATTATAGAACCGAGCGATTCGCCATGGCGCGCGCAGGTGTTGGTGACTAGCAGCCAGAACCATAAGAAACGAATGGTTGTCGATTACTCTCAGACGGTCAATCGCTTCACCCAACTCGATGCCTATCCGTTGCCGCGCATAGACGAGATGGTCGAACGCGTGGCCAATTATAAAATATTCAGCACCATCGATTTGCGAAGCGCCTATCATCAAATTCCCATCCGAGAGGAAGACAAACCTTACACCGCGTTCCAGGCAGGCAGACAGACGCCTCTTCCAATTCAGGAGGATTCCGTTCGGTGTCACGAATGGGGTAGCTTGCTTCCAACGAGTTATGGACGACATCATCTCAGATGAAAACCTCAAAGACACTTTCGTTTATGTGGACAATGTCACGGTGTGCGGTAGGGATCGGGGGGAACATGATATGAATCTGGACAGATTCTTGAGCATTGCTAGAAAATATAATCTGACCCTCAATTACGAGAAATGCGTATTCTCGGCAAGGACAATTGACCTTCTCGGCTACACAATAGCCGACGGCACGATTAGACCCGATCCTGAACGTTTGCGCCCGCTTCGTGAGCTACCCCCACCTCAGGACCTGCAGACAATGCGCCGGGTGATAGGCATGTTCGCTTACTATGCCAGATGGATCTCCCAATACTCCGAAAAAATACATCCCCTAGTGCATTGCAAGAACTTCCCACCAGATGCCGCTGTTGTAAAAGCTTTCCACAGCCTCAAAGATGATATCAGTAATTCTGTGGTATTATCGATCGACAGCTCGGTGCCCTTCGTGGTGGAAACGGACGCCTCTGATCACGCGATAGCTGCGACACTTAATCAGTCTGGGCGACCCGTCGCGTTCTTCTCGAGAACTCTCTCTGGAAGCGAGCAGAGACACTCAGCGATAGAGAAGGAGGCGTACGCGATCGTCGAAGCGCTACGAAAATGGAGGAACTATTTACTAGGAAACCACTTCACGCTCGTCACGGACCAGCGATCCGTTGCATTCATGTTTGATGGGAAAAATAACGGGAAAATTAAGAATGAAAAGATTGTGAGATGGCGGATAGACCTAGCTTGCTATAGTTACGACATTGTTTACCGGCCCGGGAAGGAAAACCCTGCTGCAGATACCTTCTCTCGGGTCCACTGTTCGGTGACAATTAGTCAGGCTTTGCAAGACCTACACGTGTCTCTCTGCCACCCAGGGGTAACCAGAATGGCACATTTCGTGCGCAGACAAAATTTTCCCTATTCTATTGAAGATATTAAACAAATGAATGCTTCATGCCCTGTTTGTGCTGAACTAAAACCCAGATTCTATGGCGCGGCATCTGGCAGATTGATCAAGGCCACTTCTCCCTTTGAGAGACTAAACATCGACTTCAAAGGGCCCCTGCCGACCGAGACAGACAACAGATACATATTCACCGTTGTTGATGAATATTCAAGGTTCCCCTTCGCATTTCCGTGCTCGGATATGACCTCGGGCACTGTCATGAAATGTCTCTCTGACCTCTTCGCTATGTTTGGGAAACCTTCGTACATACATTCAGACAGAGGGCCGTGTTTCATGTCGGCCGGGCTAAAACAATTCCTACTGGAGCTCGGCATAGCAACTAGTCGAACGACGGGTTACAACCCACAGGGTAACGGACAGGTGGAACGGTATAACGGAGTTATTTGGAAAGCCGTAACTCTGGCGTTGAAATCAAGAGGACTGAGCCCCGGGCAATGGGAGGTTACCCTTCCCGACGCTCTGAATTCCATACGCTCTTTGCTCTGCACGTCCACCAATGCAACTCCTCACGAACGAATGTTTACTCACCAGCGACGATACGTTGACGGCCAAACGGTGCCCAACTGGCTAACCCATCCCGGAACAGTGTTCATGAAACGCCCGGTACGACAAAGCAAGTATGAACCCTTGGTGGAGGGGGTCGAGCTCATTGATACAAATCCAGAGTATGCTAATGTCAGGCTCCCGGATAGCAGGGAGACCACCGTGTCGGTTCGCCATTTGGCTCCCTCAGGTATTCCTCCCGCAGGTACACCACCTTCTGGCACTCCTCCCTCTGACATTCCCTCCCCAGGTGTTCCCCCCCCCCCAGGAACTCCACTGGGCGACGGGGCTGCCGCGTACCACCCGAGAGCGATCGAGGAGACATCCCCGGCACAAGTCGAGGCTCACCAAGAGGATCGGAAGCCTCCCTCAAGTGAAACTGCCATTTACTCCCGGAGAGGTCGGCGGATAAAACCCCCTCGCCGACTCGACCTGTAGAGGGGATTATCGGCATCCTCGATGCTCACGCTCCTATATGCTCATTATATCATATATCGATGCTCATTCCCATGCTCCTGCAACTCAAAATAATCCTCACTGCTTGGCATGTATGCTTCTGTAGATCAAATAGTTCGCGTTGCTTGAAATGTATACTCCTATAGTGCTGAAGTAATCATGGCGCGTAAGATGGGCCCCTAGTTACATTTTAAAGACGGGGAGAATGTGGTGAATTGAAGGTCGTGACGTGTGATCACATGTCGTGCGTCCCGCATATAAGGCGAAGTCTCCGCGCGGACGGGGTGATTGTCCCTGGGGGCATTGTCATTTACTTCGGCGATTCACTTGGTGCTCGTTAAATGGTGAGAATTGAGAGTATATCGAACTCCGTGCTTATGCTGATTTATTCTGCGATGATTAATTGCACATGTATACCTTACTGCTTATGTACTCCTAGCTGAACCTGTATACCCTGGTGTGCCCGTAGAAGCGGCTTCAATCAAATGGAATAAAGCCTACACTCTGAAGGTTCTTCTCTCGCTTTTACTTCAAAGCTATCTCTTTAAAATCTAGTTTGTCCACCATATTCAAAATCAGCCGCCTCGAGAAATTCTCGTACATTGCTCCGACAAGCAGGCACGTTCACAGCAGGGTGTTAATTGCACTTTCAAGTTTGACAAAGCGCGCTGGGCCCATGCGTGATTATGTCATCACGCACTCACATGAGCAATACGTCTTATCAGCGCGTTGGTTTTTACGATCAAACTCACGTAACAAATATTTGACGACATCTCAAATACGTTCGTTTTAAATCGGAATTTTTACAGAATCCTAAGAAGGGCGTCCCCATCTTGTAAAATGTGCTAATCCATCTCGTAAACCCTCACGATAAGCTGTCCTTCGACGGGACGATTTTGCGCTTTCGTCGCGCCTGTTAAATCGACGGCACGTCACGTGACTCGCAAAACCCCATAAAATAAGTTTTTTTCCCCAGATTTACGAAAATCAAGTATAAAACATGCTTAATGACCCCAACAATGAAACCAGAATTGAAACTAACGTTAAAACGGACCCGTAACGTCGATCAGCCTTACGAAACATGCAAAGTGGAAACAGAACTGAATTTGAATTTGAAATCAAAATGATGCTCCGTGGAGACCATCCATTTATCACGTATCACGTACAGTGTTCAAAGCCAAAACAGCATACAGAGTTTATCGGACCATGAGAAAACCCGAACGTTGGTCCATTTGACATCCCACAGCACGAGTACTGTAGGGAATTCTCACACATAATCCCCAAACTGTCTGCTGAAGTGGTTTTAATTATTCAATTCCCCATCGAGTTCACACACACACACACACACACACACACACACACACACACACACACACACACACACACACACACACACACACACACACACACACACACACACACTCTCTCTCTCTCAAAATGACATTTGCCCATCACTGAATTAACAACACGTGCAGAATCGGTCATCATCGTCCTTCCTCCGGATTTGGTGTGCGCAATTCACCTCGTCCAAAGTCTTCACATTAACGATGACGACCAATCATTATCTTCATACAAACATACAAGTTGTTCCACACATACAAGTTCCAGGTTGGAACACTCAACTTACGTCTAACACAAAACTCAACCTTCCCCACCACATTGTATTCACAAATACATCCAAATAGGTAACTCTACAAACAGCCCTTCTCCTGGCTCATTAACCTTGTGTTATTTTCCCGTTGGTTCAAGATTCCCTCTGAATCAAATCGCTTACGTCCTGTCTCACTTTGTGACTCTGTTAGCCACGCTGCAAACGCTCTCCAGTGTTTTCCACTTTCACCGATAACTTTAAGTGTTGTTCCTTTGGGTAACTCTATGTTCTTTGCAGAGTTATTCCCCATCTTTTGTTCTTATCTTACCAACCGCCTAATAGCTGTAAATCGTTTCTCCTTTTACACCGGGACCGAAATCCCTTTCAATCAGCCGCCTAATAGCTGTAAATCGTTTCTCCTTTTACACCGGGACCGAAATCCCTTTCAACCCGCCGCCTAATAGCCTCAAAACCCAATGAAGGCCTCTAACCTTCCCTCGCTATGGTACAGGATTCCAACCTGTTCCCTCCTTATTTCACACGGATACCTTTATCCTCTACCCTTCCTGGTCCCAACATACGGCCTGCCAGCCCTCTTTGTGCCCTTCAAACAAACCGCATTCGAATCACCTCATATGTTTTACCGTTACAGTTCTTGATCCGAGCAGATCCTGGAGCTGCGTCCAGCGGGGCACTGCCCACCAAGTGTACAGTTTTCACCTAACTAGGGCTCCCTGTCTTAGGTGCCCTATACGTGCAATTTCCACGTACCTTTAGCTGAACCCTTGCGATCGCTGTACACCAAGTGGAGTCCCGCCGTCCACACCGCCAGCATCAGTCGAATCCCATCCTCGTCGCCAATTGTTATGACTCTTCACCCGGCCGAGTGATGACAGAGTCGAATGAGGGTTCCCGAATGATACGATTTATTTCAGAAGATGGCACTACGCATGCGGAATGCAGCCCAAAGGCCCTTCAGTCAGGTGCCCCCGGACCACATTGAGATTCTTACTTCAAAACAGTTGTTTATATAATCACACAAAAGCAGAACTGGGTGTGGACTATAAGTGTGTGCTAAGGGATAAAGAAATAAAGAAATAAATGCGGCAGTGGGCTTCTTTCCCCCCTCCCTAGGGGCCCTCAGGGAAGTTGAATCAGTCAATCCTCAGATTCGCAACCCAACAGTTCATCTTGCAAACTAATAACTTTCTAAGACTCCTACACCCCTACACTGGCACCTGCTGATAGCAAAGGCGAAACTCTGGTGATGACTAAGAACAGGAATGTGTGGGATATCAGCATACACAGTTTTCCCAAGGACATAAAAACAGGAGAGTGATAAAGGCTGTCCAAAGGAACAGTTAGGGCAACATGCAACATTTAAAGCAACATCTTAAAGCAAGGTTTGAATCCTGACAGCTGATTAATATACAACTATTGACTATTGATTATTCAATTATGGCTCAAATATGACCACCTAGCATATCATCATCATAACAAATACTAATGGAAGGAACGTTATATTCCGCTTCAGATAAACCTGGTGTTTCACTAGTTGAAGCTTTACACCCTGATTCAACCAGGTTTGGAGTTATTGGTGACTTAGAAACGGTACACATTTCACTGTTGGTCTTTACAGGGAGGGGGGTTACAGTGGATTCGGTGTTAATATCCAAGGTGCCTGTGACTATGGGAGTGGTCACATGTGCTCCCTGCTGCACAAAACCAATCTCCTGCTCATGTTCACCAACCCCACCGACAAAACAGTCATCATCCTCTGGAGCAATTACATCAAATCGATTTTTCGTTTTAAAAAGAGCATCTATTGTTGCTTCCAAACACGAGTCATTATTCTCGGCAGCCGACGCCATCTTTTTTGCACAGCTCGCCGTCACATCTTGACTATTGTTATCATTTAGATGCTTCAATTTATGTTTCCTTTTTGAAGGAACAACGATGAAGCTTTCGTCATCCGCGAGGGGGGGATTTACCTCCACTTTCGACGGCCCAGGCAGATTGTTCGAGTTTGAAGCGTCACCAACGTGCCCAACTCTAGAGATACCACTATTCGTCTCAATGGGTTCGCCCATACTAGATATGCCACTTAATATATTCTTGGGGCAATCGCTTTTTAAATGTCCCGATTCACCACAGATAAAACAAGTTGTGGTCTCCGTTGCAATATAAATCTTTTTTAAAGTCATAACTGCATTGAGCGATTGAGTGTTGTTTTTTAGAATGATATAGCAATGACGTCGGAACGACATGATGTGGCGAACCGAAGCGTCAGAGCGCAGACGAAGTGGAATCATGGAGATTCGTGACACAACTGTGCCAAAAACGCTTAATGCAGCAACAATCTCCTCACTCGAGAAGAAGGGCGGGATGTTGGACAGTGTTAATTTTACCGCCACCGTATCGAGATAACTAACGTTAACGAAGACGTCTGGCGGTACGGATAGACCGGTTTCGACCGCCTGAGCCACGTGTCGCTCCTCCGACAAGAAAACCACCACACGTTGGCTCATTTTCGAAGCAGCGAGAACATTCTCGATTCCTACTAGCTCTCCCAGAGCCATCACCACGTTCTCAACACTAACTCCATCAGGTGGAGTCATTGTCACTCCATTTTTCTGAGTGAGTGACTCGTACACACTATTGTGCAAACGCCCGTTTGCCATAGCTTAAAGCAAAAGAAGAGAAGTTTAAGTTTAACAAAGGAAAACCGTCACAAGCAACCAGCAAGTGGGTCAAATGAAGTATAAGGGAAAAGAAGAGTATAAGGAAGAAGCTAAACCAGCGATAAACGGCGGGCCTATGAAAACAAGGCAGATGAAAAAGTAGGCCCAGAAACCCGAAGGTTTCAAGGAAAACCCACAAAGCACCTACCGTGCGCGCTCTCCCTCTCTCTCTCGTCTCAGCAGGAAGGGAAACAGGGAAAAAACTCCACAAACACGTACGGGGACACAGAGGGAAGCAAAATAGGGACAGGAACAACACCAACACAGCACAGTACTCACAGCTGCACACACAGAGCCGCCATGACGCCACACCCATGCACGACTCACCAACGACCAGCAGGGAGAGAGAGAGAGAAAGAGAGAGAGAGAGAGAGAGAGAGAGAGAGAGAGAGAGAGAGAGAGAGAGAGAGAGAGAGAGAGAGAGAGAGAGAGAAAGAAGAGAAAGAAGAGAGAGAAGAGAGAGAAGAGAGAGAAGAGAGAGAAGAGAGAGAAGAGAGAGAAGAGAGAGAAGAGAGAGAAGAGAGACTGCACATACTGGCACTCACCTACGGGCCCGTTCTCGTATCATAATAAAATCAGACAACCAGCGCTAATACCTACTATATTAGTGCGAGAGGTGTAATTTCAGCTTCGTCTGCATGATGTCTTCGATGCGGGGCTCGATCTTGCTGAGTGCATTGCGCATGTCGTGGCCAATGCGCATGTCGAGGCAATTGCGCTCCTTGGTTTTGATGACCGTCAGCGCCGAAAAGCCTTGCTTGCACAGATACCTGGTCGCAAACGGAAGCAGAACATTCATGACTTCGGCGCCGATTATTGGCTTTTCTTTCTTGACCGCAGTCCAGAACTCTCCAAGTGACGCTTTGGCGTAGAGTTTTCGATGGAACTCGTCGTGATGCAGCTCGATGAACTCTTCCTGCAGTCCATGGACATTCAGTTTGTTTTCCTTCAGCGATTCGTTGGACAGCACTTCGAAGCACAACACACATTGTGGCCATCTTGCAAAACGAAATAGGCGACTGGATCAGTCACTGGAGTCAGTGTCAAGGCTAACTGACACAAAACACGCAACGCAATGTGGAGCGGAAAACTGCGCTGCGCGGTCCAGCCAGCAAGGCAGATCACACAAAACAGCGTCTCGACTTGTCGGTCAGCCAATGTGAAGTGACCGGACCGAGTTCGTCACCTCACGAAATTACTTCGGTTTCAGAGAGAGCGAGTAATTGGAAAGGCGAGCTGGCGATATGATTGGCCTGCAGTTAACCGTTTTGGGCGGGTACAAAGTACTGAACGGTACTGAACGGCAAGAGTAGGTAGAAACGGAAGTGTCGCTGCACCTCGGGATGAATTATCGAGTGGAACGGTACCAAACGGTACTGTCCTATGATGTGGCATTTGCGCGATTGCCTCTTACCCGCTTGATTTATTTAAAAAAAAAAAATTTGCTTGGGTTTTTTTTTGACCCATTTTTGGACCCTTCACGACCCACGTTTGGGTCACGACCCATAGTTTGGGAAACACTAGTTTAAGGCAATGTGATTATATACTTTTTATTACAAAGAAATGAATAACTGAACATAAGGAATTTATTATATTAAGCGAGCAGTGATTACATCGCTAAAAAAAGAAACAGTGAGTACATTAAAAGAAAAAAAAACTTGTTCAAAAATGAATATTCCCCCATTATCACAAAACTACATGCAATTCTGATGAAACTTGACCACCATCTTCATCATTCGTGATGTACTAAAGTTTGTTCACGACATTAAAAAAGGTTGGGGTCTTAGGGGTTCTACTGGGGGGGGGTTGCCCCCCAAAATATGTATTTGCTTTGATTTCTGAAACCACACACACAATTTTGATGAAACTTGACCACAACCTTTATCGGCCGTGATGTACCAATGTTTGTTCTTGGGATGAAAAAAAAATCCATAAGTATTTACTTTCTTCTCCATTATATATTTTGTGGGTCATCCATGCCAACCAGTGGTTGCCGGATTATCTCAATTTTCTGGAACCTGGACATCAAAGTTTTTGCAGATGTGCCAACGGATTACATTATAAACTCTGTTGTGTCGTTGTGTGAACAGCTGTCCTGACATGAGTTTGTTTTTGTGTGTGTGTTTGGTCATTAAGCATAACATATCATTCTCTTTACTAACCCCACCTCTACCACTCACCTTTCTCTTTTCTTTTTTTTCATACTCCTCTCTCTCTCTCATCCCCTCCTGGCATCCCTCCCACCCACAGTTTAGCAATGTTTGGTGAGGCATAGCTCTTCCCACCTCCCCCCATTCTTAGCTTCCCCTCCCTCCTGCCTCCTCATCAGCGAAGGGAAGGGTTGTTATTTGCTTGTCTATACTAATAAAAAGCAATGTGTGTGTGTGCGTGTCAGTATGTCAGTGTGTGTCTCCTCCATAACTCCAAAACCATAAAACCTATCAGCCTGAAACTTTGCATGAATCCTAAAAAACTCAAAGGAAGTGCAAAAGTGAAAATCGGGTGTTTGGGTTAATTAAAACACCCCTTTTGAAAATAATTAACAGTCTTATTTCATTATATCCTTCATCAGGCAATCCTCGTCGACTACCTCGCCATGTAGGTCTTAAGGCGTTTCCTGGGTAACGCCACTGGGGTCTGAAGCCGCCATGTTTTTTGGCCTGTTCAACCATGCCTTGACCTGGAACATGCCGCAACGATTTCTTAATGACCTGTTCATCAGAGCTACACAATTCGGACATATATGACATTTCAGACGTCTCTGAGAAGTGTATGTTTAATATGACGGTTCGGTGATCGCCACTGGCTCCCTGAAAATGTGAAATTTTATTTTCCATGAAGTTTCCCCTTTTCATACGATATTTCATTATACAATCTGTCACTTCGACATCGACACATCTATACGAATAAAAAGCAATGCGTGTGTGTGTTTGGTTGGTATCTTCATTTACGGATTCCAGAAAGTGGAATGGAGCCCTCCCAGATCTCAAAGTATCTGAAATTGAACCCAGAGAATGCACCAATCACTCCACCACAGATACGCCCCATCATACAATCTTCACCGAGGCAGACTCGCTCCACGACATTCTAACCCCACCTACAACAGTACCATCACTCCAGTAACTCCAGTCCCAGTGAGAGTTGAATCATTTAATCATTTATGTGCACACAGAAAGAAACAAGTATGCAGAGCAACACCAAGATGAGCTCCTGTGAACTTCCTTCTCTAAGTTCTGTTTCACAAGCCTAGCTTCTTCATCGCAAAGTTGTTTGCATAGAAAGAGGGAAGCAGGGGGCATGAGTTAGACAAAGAACAGTACTTGTTATTAAAGCTTACTGACATCTTAATGGCCTGTTAAGATGTTTCCCAAGCTGAAAAACATTCCAGCGTCGAGGTAAAAGGTAGGGTGTTCTGATAATATACAGCTGCATGTAGTATTTTATGCCAGACACGGTATTCTATGTGAATCAGGAGGGCTAACTGACTAAGGAACATTGTGAGATGGGACCTATGGTTCAACATTTGACAAGATAGGAATATATATATATATACACAAGTCTGAAGACGACGATGGTTCACGAGCGGTATTTGACAATGTAGATTGTTTCAGAAGTCAAGGATGAGACAATGTGATAATGTTTGACCAAGTTATAAAAATGATCAACATGATGTGGTACGAGTGACTCGTTATTAGCTGCAAAATGTCGAAAACCCGGTTTCGTTCAACAACTTTCAAAATCTGACCTTTGCATAACCTTTAAAGGTCACAAAACAATGTTGTGGACATTAAAATAAGGAAACAGGATACGTGCTATATAGCTTATTGGAGTTAGTTCGTCGAAGAAGGTCGAAAACCCGGTTCGATACACATAACTTTGAAAATTTGACCTTTGTGAACTTTAAAGGTCAAAGATTATGACCTTTGGTGCAAAACTTCCTCTGGAACATTCCAGGAACAATATAACGTCATATAGGCTATATGGCATTTCACACTCCTCGGATTATCCATACTTTGATGAAATCAGCATAAAAACAAACTTGAAGGGGGCGCCATGGGCAAGATGTTCGAGATAGAGCAAAATGGTTTCAAGGCTTTTGGTGGGGAATGACCTCAAGATTATGCATAAAAAATATTGTCATCCCAGCTGTCAAAGTTTGGGCGGTTGTATGATTTTTATGTCAAAATTCGCAATTTTCTAAGTTCGTGACCTTGTGACCTTGGCCTTGGGACGAAAATGAAAAATCGAGCTACGGGGCTATGCAGGTGCCATTGGGATAACCAAATACTGAAACCCCTGCCAGATTTGACAAACCCCCTCGGAGAAGATGGATTTTTATGTCAAAATTCGCAATTTTCGAAGTTCGTGACCTTGTGACCTTGACCTTGGGACGAAAATGAAAAATCGAGCTCCGTGGGGCTATGCAGGTGCCATTGGGCTAACTAAATACCGAAACCCCCGCCAAGATTCGACAAACCCCCTCGGAGAAGATGGATTTTATGTCAAAATTCGCTATTTTCTAAGTTTGTGACCTTATGCCGTTGACCTTGGGACGAAAATGAAAAATTGAGCTCCGTGGGGCTATGCAGGTGCCATTGGGCTAACCAAATACCGAAACCCCTGTCAGATTCGACAAACCCCTTGGAGAAGATGCAAATTGAACTCGGCTACCCCCTAAAAACACGTTTTGTGGGCGTGGCTCCGCCCATAATGGGCGCACCATGCCCATTCTCAGGAAAACACAACTAGATCATGATAATGAACCTCCCACCAAAATTTTATCAGGATCGGATCAAAACCCACGGAGCTATGATCGGGACAGACAGACATACAGACAGACACACACCAATAACGAATATAGTGGTCACTTATTTTTTTCGTGAACCAATATATATATATATATATATATATATATATATATATATATATATATATATATATATATATATATATATATATATATATATATATATACTGTCGGTATACATACATACATACATACATACATACATACATACATACATACATAGGCACGCAACCTCAACTCCCCTGATCTTCGCGGCAGTGAGCTTATCAGCCGTACATTCCAACCCGCCCACTTACTGGGTGAGTGGGTTTTAAAATGCACTTCCATGATTCTTCTTGATGAACAACTCCATATTTGGTGACAAAAGGACTTTAGTTAATTACAATGCATTGCAATAGACTTTATACCTTTACAAGCATTTAAAAGCATTTGAAAGCAGACAAGACGAAATGAGTATCATCACCTTACATGACAGGAAATAGTTGGTGCAGCATATTATACATTTCATAAGATGGAATGAATCACTTTTCTTCCACACTCCACCCTTTTGTCCCAAAGGGACAATTTAAATTAATTTTACCCATGATTCATCATACCCCATTCCTAGAAGAGAAAAGAGCTCTTTTAATCAAGTCCATTCATTTTAATTGGCAGTGAGTGCTAATAGAAGAAGGATGCTGGAAGAAAACCATTCCAACAGCACCCCATTCTGGTTGATGAACATGCCTCCAATTACTCAGCCACCTGCTTCATGGCCTGGTCACCAGCAGCTGCCACAAGCTGCAAAACATATCAACAAATGCCTGAAAGGTAGGCGGGCCACGATGTAGATAGAGCAGCACTCAACAGGACACACAGTCAAGTCACTTCTTGAGCCACGGAGAAGGCAGTCCCGGGAGGTATGGAGCTTGGACCCGAAACTGGGTTGTAGATGACTTGCCATATGGACCGTCAGGGCCCTCGCTGTGTGTCTCACCTCAATGGTAAGACCAGGCAATATTTGCAGAGCAAGGTTCATGAGTGTTGTCAGTGTCAGTGTCGCACCCACAGGAAGGCACCATTCACAGTGGATTCAGCTCCTCACCTCGCCCGCTTTAGGCTTGTCATCCGACCTTCTATTCAGTGGCTTACATTCTTCTGCTCATTAACCTCCTCAAGAAGGGGGTCGTGCTGTGATCATGGGATAGATGCCAAATCACCCAAAATGTGGATGCAAACCCAAAATGACTTCATCCAATCTCTCAGTGGAAGTACCTCCAATCTTGCTTCGACAAAATCGTATACACTGCACAGCTCATCATTTTTCCAACACACCGAAATAGCCAAAACCAAGGTTAAATTTTGAACACAGTAGGTACAATGATTACAATTTAACAGTTTGTATGCATCATAAATTCCCTTACTTTATGCCATTAACGGCTATTAAACAGAATTTCGTTTAACACCTTCATTGTGTAAACATTCAGTCCATCATTAACAAGACATTTTCCCTGCAACACCAAGCACAGCATTACACCCAATTGTTTATGTTTCCTTTTGTCTGCTCTGTTATTCTCACATCATTGCATTTACCATCAACTTGAAGTTTTCTCTGAATATTTGATGAGGCAAGCACTAAATAGCTTACATATATGTAAAAAATATTTCCCCTTTAAACACAAACACAATCTGTCATTTGCCATATAAATTTTCCCTTGCCTACAGTACACCTAATTATTCACAAGGTCCTACAGCATGTTAATGAAGTTTCCAATATTATCTCATCATATTCAGAAATCTCACGACTTTACTCTCGGATAGGTGTTATACCATCACACATCTTATACATTTGCTATTTGAAAATTAACAGACATTACAGATCTGAAATAGTAATTGCTATAAAAAAAACCATTTTAATCTGAGTGCACTCAGACTACTTTTCATCATTATCAGGTCTTGTAATATCATCACATTGGTTATCTATCTCAATTTCACATAGCTTCTAGAACACATCATCAAAGTCATCCTTTTGTCTTGCACATGAGAGGTACATGAAACTTGTGTGACCATAGTCTTCGTAACAATCTTCTTTATTCAAATATCAAGCAAATTAATCACACAAATTATAATAATCAATTTTAATACAAGCAATACAAGTTCAAGGAAAAGGTATTGCAGAATTTTCACACCTTGCTCCCAATCTTGTCAGCCAGACTGGCAATGTGTTCTCGATTATTCTCAATTCGATTCATCATTCAACTGCGAAATCTGCATTTTGCACAGTCTCTCCATTTACATTTTCTTCTGCATAGTCCAGGTAGTTATAATGTATTTCAGGAAACCCCTCACAAGGACTTTGAGATTCCCCTTCATTGTCAGGATCCTCTTGTATACTGGATCTATCATTTTCCAGGTGTTCTTTGCGGAGTACCATCACCATATGTGTCACTTTCTTCAAACAGATTGAAACCAAAAGTTTTAATGCAAGCAATTACCAATACAAGAGCAAGCACTATTACGAAGACAACAAACAACCAACGTACGATTCTTGCTCCCCATCTAACAATAAGAACAATTCCAGAGTTATTCATATCTGTCAGAGTATTTGCAATCCCATTGGCTTTGCCTTTGATGTTTAATTTTCATAAAGTCAAGCTCTATTTCATCAATCACTGATCTTTATCCCAACTTTTATAAAATAAATGAACAGATTGTGATCTGTGAAAACAATTCCTGGAAAAGTAATGAAACCCAAGTGCATCTCAAAGTATTACAAAGCTCGCACTATAGATGGTATATACCTTCCTTAAACTTCTGCCATCCCTTGTTGTAAAACACTTGTTTGCGAAAAAAAAATAACTCCAGTCATCCCAGAAATACCCACAGCAAGCTCCTGTCTACCTCCTGGTGCTATTAATCTCCACCAATTGCTTCCACATTTGCTCCCACTGCAGAACTGAACTCTGACCCACAACATTACCAAGGAATACAATCTGTGCTTTAGATTGTTTTTTTCTGTGTTTTTTTTTTAATACAATCTGTGCTAAAAATACGATTTTTCCCTGATTGGTAGTCAGTTTCATATCAGTCAGTACTCCTTCAGTAAATCACTATTTCTAAACTTGGCTTGACCAATCTTGTCAAAGCACTTAACCATCCTACAGAGTGGACATGAGTCCGTTCTCGCCACTGCATTTAATCTGTTTTAATATTTATGCAACGATGGATATTGCTATCTGGCTTGGTGCCAGCACATCAGGCGAACTCCATTCCCAAGCAAACTTTCGTCCTCCCCCCCTGTTTATGATTATTTTAAACCCAATAGGATCCCCCCTGTACAGATAACGCTCCACTATCATAGCATCTCCTATCTTTACATCTCGACACACTAAGTCCACAAATAAGTGAGTCATTAATTAAATTTGAGACTTGACCTCGCCTTGAGGATGTCAAATTTACCGATATCTGATTTAATTATAATTAACACCTCCATGTTGGTCATCCTCAGATAGGCGTTGTCCATAACATGGTCAAACCTTATTACGACACATCTCAATTTGATTGTGCATTGACTACTTTAATTATCAAACAGGTGAGGCTAAAAGCACTCCATCTGATTGCTTCCTGTCATGATATATTTACATGCGACAGTCATCTCTGCTTACAGAAACTGGAGTTTGAACAACACCCGTTTTTCCCTGCTGTGCAGGGGTTAGCTTTTCTTGAGGCAATGTTGAATGGCTGGATGTGCTTCCTGATGCCAACCCTGGTCGCCTTTTACGACACACAGGGATATGGTACACCTATTCTAACCGGGGCATACACCGGGACCAGTACACTGGTACTCCCTTCGCCGACCTCGGAAAGATGACAGGCTGAGTCAACCCCCTGGTGTTAATTCAGCATCCAACGGGGCTTGAACTCAGGACACTGGGATCCCAAGCCACCACCCTAACCACTAAGCCAATACTAGGCTCATTCATTCAATATATTAATATATATTAATATATTAATATTTATATATATATATATATATATATGTATAACTTTGACAAATATATATATATATATATATATATATATATATATATATATATGTATAACTTTGACAAATATATATATATATATATATATATATATATATATATATATGTATAACTTTGACAAATATATATATATATATATATATATATATATATATATATATATATATATATATATATATATATATATATATATATATATATACTTATCTCTGTGTCGTAAGAAGCGACCAGGGTTGCGTCAGGAAGCGCATCCGGCGTAAAACCTGTGCCAAATCACTATGCGGATCATACGGATGATCCGCTGTGACGACCCTAACGGGAGCAGCCGGAAAGAAGAAGAAGAAGAAGAAGAAGAAGAAGAAGAAGAAGAAGAAGAAGAAGAAGAAGAAGAAGAAGAAGAAGAAGAAGAAGAAGAAGAAGAAGAAGAAGAAGAAGAAGAAGAAGAAGAAGAAGAAGAAGAAGAAGAAGAAGAAGAAGAAGAAGAAGAAGAAGAAGAAGAAGAAGAAGAAGAAGAAGAAGAAGAAGAAGAAGAAGATATATACTGTATATAGTTACTGTTAGTAACGTAGTCATCATAAAACAGCTGCTCAAGTTCAAATTCACCATCTTGATGAAGTTGATGGGTGTGCACTTTCTTGCCCTTGCTGGTGGTAGTTTTGTCTTTGTTCCCTTTATGAGCCATCATCATTTTGCCTGAAACATACTGATGTCAATGTTGTGGGGACATCTATTTATTACATCCGCAAAAATGGGTTGAGATACCCCAAGCCTTGAATCATCTTCTCACAACCCCTCACACCCCTTCTCCCGCAATCATACAATCTTCCTCATCTTCCTTTTTACTCTAGTAGCTCATGGTGGTTTTGTATGCACTTGTATGTCCAGAGCTAAACTCTTCAAAAATCATCTAATTGAAGGTCATTGAACAATTTTTGGTTGGTAACACATTTGCCACTGACGGCGAAATCGGTGAAATGGCCACGCCCCTTTTTAAGCGAAGTACGACCACCCGCCATTACTGTATCTCCAGAACCGTTGGACCTAGAAGGTTGTGTGACCACTCAAAATGTTCGGAATGGCCACATTATGGGGGGTCAGTAATACATTTCCATGTCCAAAAGTCAATGGTTTTTTTAAAGATATTTTCCAAAAACTGATTTCAACATGTTATGGACTTCAATTATTCATAATTAATTGTTCCTTCTTCTTTTGTTCAATTACTTGATTCCTGAAGATTCAAGGTGGGCAATAATCTGCATTAAAAAGATTACAATTAACCATATTATTTCTTTGTTGTAGAAGGCACTTGGTGTTCAAGTGTTAAAGAGTTCTCTGATGGCAAGTAATTCCACCTTGGATCCCTGCTTGCTGTTACTATAACATGGTATGATTTCATTATAGTTGAATTATGCACATTAAAATCATCTGAACAAAGTTTTTGAATAATAACTGCGTCATCTACAATTAATTACGCCAAAAAATATTTTTTACTGGAAACTTTAGTGGTTTCAAGGTCAGCAGCCGAAGGGTTTTTGATCAGTCTTCATGCGTTATTGGCAACACTGCTTCAGGAAAAAACGTTAACAGGTAAATTTCAGATGTAATAGCATCAGAACCCTATTTGGCCAACTGATGAACAATACTTCCCTTACCTCACAATGTCTATGGATGAAAAAGTGTGGACTTATATGTGTGTATACAACGCTATACTTGTGAAAATTAAATCTTTGGTACCTTTGGAACACAGGTAGATGGACCCTATTATTTTGGTGATATTTCATACATATTATTTTTCAGGAACTGATGATGGGCGTGCCAAAATCCGGATGGCAGCAGAACAATTGGATGATTCTTTAGTCATCTCAAGAATAAACGCATACAGCAACACATTCAAGTACCATCTGAAGCCGAAAGCCTGTTATTCCACTTACATTCTGAAGTCGAAAAGATCAGCCAAAACGAAAAGTGAGCCAGAACTTGTAGAAGAGGTTGAAGAGGGAGAAAGCAGTGACAATTATAAGGCCCCCAAAAGACGAAAGAAGAGTACTAGTTCCAGTTGCAAATACATTGAAAGGAAGTGTGTTATATGTGACAGAGCAAGAGAGAGTTGCGGTGATAGGAATCGGATGTTGTATCGCATCTCAGAGTCTGACAGAGCAGCATTGTTTCTAGATGCTTTGAACTTTTATAAGGATGAAGTTAAGACAAGATGTGCTTTTCTGGATACAGCTGTTGATGTGTTTGCTGCAGATGTCTTCTATCATGGGAATTGTTTACGACAATACTTGCTAAAGTATAACAGAAATCACTATCACCATTAGGTCTGACAATCAGAAACTCCCTGTCGATCTTGTTATGTTCTGGAGCTCAATGTTGAACAAAGTAAGGTTGCAGGATTACGTCTTCAAGTGGATGCTGCAGAATGTTGTGTCAGAGAAGGAAATTATCTTTGGGGGAGTATATGGGGGTGAATGTAGGAAACTGTTAGCTGGCACTGAAACACAGATCGCAGAGCTCTCAAGCAACCAAGAAGAAGCCGATGACAGAATCATGTTCCATATTAACGATGGTGTTGTGAAACACGGGGTTCAATCAGTCTTGGTTGACTCACCTGACACAGATGTCTTTGTCAACCTCATCTTACACTTCAAGAAAACCTGCCAACTACAAAAGCTGTTTGTAAAGCTTGGTAACCGGAAAAACAAGAAAACTGTACCAGTCCACCTGTTAGTTGATCAACTGGACAACAATTTGGTGTCGTGTCTCCCAGCCATTCATGCACTTAGCGGGTGTGACAGTACCAGCAAGGTGGGTCCAAAACTGTCTGGCATGAAATCATCCATGGATCTCTCCCTACTGGAAGGATTTGGTGTAGAGGAACTGTCACCACAGATGATAAGTAATGCTGAAAAATTCCTTGTGTCTGGATTAAAGAAGACCGACTGTTCCACAATCGATGAGTATCATAGGGAGCAGTACCACAACTCCAAGAAAGAGCTCGACTTCAACCACCTTGTGTGCTGTTCTTCAACGCCATGAGAACACATAAAGCGAGCATATCTGCAGTGTAAGATGTGGTTACAAGCTCCAAATCCTGCAGTCACCAAACCGGATCCACGCCAGCATGGTTATAAAGCAACAGATGTTGGAATTACACCTGTGGTACTGCCAGTACCATGCAGGCCCGATGACCTGCCCCCTCCATGCAAATGTCCAACATCATGTATGAGTACCAAGACGTGCACTGGCAGAGGAATGAACATAAAATGTGTGGTGTTTTGTGGCTGTAGTAAAGGCAAAAAGTGTAGAAATCCACATAATTAAACTCTAAAATATGGACAATGTGCAAAATTACAACAGGTAATATAATAAAGGGTCAGAACTGTAGTGCGTACCATGCTGAAATCAGTTTTTGGCAAATATCTCAAAAACCATTGACTTTTGGACATGGAAATGTATTACTGACCCCCCATAATGTGGCCATTCCGAACATTTTGAGTGGTCACACAACCTTCTAGGTCCAACGGTTCTGGAGATACAGTAATGGCGGGTGGTCGTACTTTGCTTAAAAAGGGGCGTGGCCATTTCCCCGATTTCGCCGTCAGTGGCAAATGTGTTACCAACCAAAAATTGTTCAATGACCTTCAATTAGATGATTTTTGAAGAGTTTAGCTCTGGACATACAAGTGCATACAAAACCACCATGAGCTACTCCAGTATTTAATCTTCTGAAGTAGTTCTTCCGTTTGCGTACGTAATAAATAGTTGAAGCCTTGTGTATATATATATATATATATATATATATATATATATATATATATATATATATATATATATATTTTTTTTTTTTTTCCATATATTTTTTTTATTTTTTGTTCTTTTCTCGGTACGTTGCGTGTTGTCGGTTGGGGGCGCCGTATCATTCCACTTGGCAAGCTGAGCCACGCAAGGCCTTGTCTGTTTTAAATCCAGGAACTCAACCCAAGAGATCGGCACTGCTTTCCACATACAGCGCATTGAGTCCATTGTGTGCACGTGCGCGCTGCACGAGGCGGTGGACGATCCGTAAATGACACTCCCACTCCCACCCCCACTCCACCCCCACCAACTCGCATTGTTAACGTTTCCTGTACAGTTCTCGGCATAAGAAGGAAAATAAATATTGAGGTAATAGTTTCTTCGCAATATTCAATATTAAAAATAATCTCCGGTTATAATGTGAGATTATAATGTAAAACGTGTTCGGTATTTGAGGAAAGTTAATGTTGCGTTGTGCGTTGCCCGTCACGGTTCCCCCTGGTGGTTCCCTTGACCTTCCGCTCGCTCTCCACGCCGGTCGCCTTCACAGGGTACGGATGCCTTGTGACGGACCCAGTGCGCCTGGCCTGGTACTCACCCCTGGTTGTGATCGGGAAGCGATCATGTCTCAGGGATCGGGGCCGTGCGTGGCCGGTGGAAGTGACTCGGGGTCCTGCGCGGCTGAAGGCGCGATGTCGATGGGCCGCAAGAACGGTTTCCGCGGCAAGGACTTCGGCCTCCCCCCCAGAGCCTGGAATCCTTGGAAAAAGGTACGAGTTCTCCTTTCCTCTTCCAATCTGTACAAACCTTACTTTTCCCGCCTCTTCACCTCAATTTCCCCTCCGCAACTTCATCTCAACAGTCATTAGAGCTATGGGATCGTGAGAGCTGCAGGGTTAATATTAGAACTATAGGATCATTAGAGCTGTAGGGTTAATATTAGAACTATAGGATCGTGAGAGCTGTAGGGTTAATATTAGAACTATAGGATCATGAGAGCTGGAGGGTTAATATTAGAACTATAGGATCATGAGAGCTGTGTGGTTAATATTAGAACTATAGGATCATGAGAGCTGTGTGGTTAATATTAGAACTATAGGATCATGAGAGCTGTAGGGTTAATATTAGAACTATAGGATCGTGAGAGCTGTAGGGTTAATAGGGTTAATATTAGAGCTGTAGGATCATGAGAGCGGTCGGGTTAATATTACAGCTATATTACAGATCATGAGAGCTGTAGGGTTAATATTAGAGCTGTACTGTTAATATTAGAACTATAGGATCATGAGAGCTGTGTGGTTAATATTAGAACTATAGGATCATGAGAGCTGTAGGGTTAATATTAGAACTATAGGATCATGAGAGCTGTAGGGTGAATATTAGAACTATAGGATCATGAGAGCTGTAGGGTTAATATTAGAGCTGTAGGATCATGAGAGCAGTCGGGTTAATATTACAGCTCTCGGATCATGAGAGCTGTGGGGTTAATATTAGGGTTAATATTACAGCTATAGGATCATGAGAGCTATAGGGTTAATATTAGAGCTGTTGGGTTAATATGAGATGTACTGTTAATATTCGAGCTGTAGGGTTAATATTGGAGCTATGGGATAGTGAGAGCTGTAGGGTTAATATTATGGTTAATATTAGAGCTATATGATCATGAGAGCTATAGGGTTAATATTGTGGACCTTAATATTAGAGTTACGCAAAGATACACAAGGTATGTTGACACAGGAGAAGACCATTCAGCCCATCATGCCTGCGCTGCACCAGTCGCAATATTGTCACCCAGCCACCCCACAAGTCACCAACCTTGCACACAAACCGATGGTCAAGTTTAAATGTTTTAATGATCAAGCCATCAACACACAAACCATACCTGTCTATCTTCAATGCATTCAGCCAGGTATCCATCCAATTCCCATTTAAACTTGTCCACTCCCTCCACTGCGGCTACCTTTCTGGGGAGACCATTCCATGCATTAACCACTCTCCGACTGAAAGCCCCCTGCCTTAAAACTGTCCTGACTCCCATCTTTGCTACCCTCAAGAGAAACTGTCCAGTGGCCACTCTTGCCGAAAAACTCCGCTGCATCTATCTTGTTAACCTCCGCCATCGAAGATGGACGGAGGTTACTGTTTTCACCCCTGTCTGTCTGTCTGTTTGTTTGTTTGTTTGTTTGTGAACAGTATTACGGAAAAACTCTTGGACGGATTTCGACGAAGCTTGGTGGGGGGATTAGGTATGTTCCAAGGATCATGCCATTAGATTTTGGACTTGGTCCAAAGTCCAATATGGCCGCTGTGGTGGGCATTTTGAATTTTTTTTTTTTTTTTGGCATTTCTACATTTCCGTCGATCTAGTTTAGTTTATTCAATCATGGTTCAGTAGAGTCTCATCCATTTTGACCTACAATGAATAGGATATCAGGTTCACTTAAGTGACCCAGCAGTATTGGCGGCGGAGGTTTTGCACTCTACCGAGTGCTCCCCCCTCTAGTCATTCTTGAGTTGTGGTGACCAAAAATGAAGACTATATTCGAGATGGGGCTTCATTAAATTCCTATACAATGTTAAAACTACCTCTTGATTTATAATTTATCTCCCGATGAATACAACCTAAAGCCCTGTGAGCTACCAGGCACTGTGTTGTCTGCTTACCTCTGGCGTTTACCACCCCCCAGATCCTTATTCTGTGTGATAAGCTCCAAGACTGCCACTTGCATCATGTAACCCCTATTATCATGATTCTTATTTCTTAACCATTCCCAGCATTTTACATTTACTTTTGGTAAATTATATCTGCCAATCTTTTCCTCAATCTATGAAAGTATCGAGATTTTTCCTGAATCTGATCACCCCCTCTCTGCTATCTACCGCACCTCTAAGCTTTGAGTCATCTGCAAATTTAGAAAAACTGACTCAACCCCACTATCGAAATGATTAATGTAAATTATGATGAACAAGCAGAAGTTCCCGTCCACCAGTGACAGGAAAAGTTCAAGTTATCTATCTATTTCAATGATTTAATGGGACTTTAACAAGGTTAATTGTGTTGCACTCTGTTTCACTTGGAGCTACTTGTACCACTCGGAGCAACATCAGGTGGCGGCGGTGGTTAGATTTGTCTAAAGAGAGGGTAATATATCTATCCTGCTTGCGAAATAAAATTTGGCATCGACGTAATGACCTGCACCACCGCAGCTTGTGTTTTCACCCCCTGTCCGTTTGTCTGTGAGCAGGATATCTCAAAAAGGTATGGATGGATTTGGACGAAATTTTGTGGACAACTTTGGTGTATACAAAGAACTACTTAGGTTTTGGTGACTATCTGGATCCGATAAATTTTTTAATTGATTCTTCACTATAGAGTGATGGCATCAAAAATAATACATAGAATATTTCATTAACTTGTGGGTGGATTATGATGAGTTGGGAAGGTGACGAGAACAAGCTGATAAGATTTTGGTTTCTGACGAGGACAAATGGAACAGATGCAGATCTGGCCTATCAGTGGAATGCAAAACCTGAACTATTCATATTCAGCCTGGTAGAGGTATATGCTCTATCGAGTGCTGTTCTCGTTTATGTCTGTTCCCCCATAATTTGAAAAGTAAATGTTGAGCTTCTCAAACGCAGCGTAGGAAGCGGCCACTGTAAACGGGAGACTGACGAATGCACAGACAGGCACCACGTTTCGCAATATATAATAGACTAGTAAAAGTAAAATATATAATACACGAGCAAAAGCTTTGCTGACAGATGTAAACAAAATTATAACATGTTGCACTTCACAAACAATGTGTTCTGTTCATTCTACAATATGCCCGAGGTCATCTTCCATCTGATTGAAGGTCGGCTAACATCACCATCAACCATCCTTGCTGCTTTATATATTGTACCAGCATAAACCACCTCCGCTCATTGGTGTGTGTGTGTCGTTTTCAAGTGAAAATCGTGAAGGACCCTTGACACTTTGGCACCATCTTTTGAGGACCTTTGGCACTCTAATTACACATTCATCTCCAATGCACCAATGATTCAATAAACTTTTCTTCCTTGAAAATTCCGCAATGGGTGAGCAAAGAGGCTCCTTCAAAAGATGACTTGAAGGAATTCGGTATCCAAATCTGTACTCGTGCATAAGTGATGCATTTTCAGCACATGCGTACCATGCAAAATGTGCTGACTCCAACTAATGAAATGCAGCACCATGACGTACACAACCTGATTCCGGTCTCTTTTATTAAATACTGCCCATTAGCGCATATTGATCAAGTCTTAAGAGACAACAACTTATTTAGGGAAAGTTAAAATTTATAATACAGAATCATTTGAAATGCATTTGGGGAAAATCCCACATCTGGGCCTGTGTGGATTGTACAGAGTAACCCATTTTATTTTGTATTCGAGCAAAAAATTGGGGGGGGGGGGAGGGGGGTGGGAGGTACAATGGATAAGTTGTCTCCCCTATTCAAAAAAAGTGGGGGGAGGGAGAGTGGGGACACGTCCCCCACCAATCATGCCCATACTTACGCGTGACTGCAAATCTCATTATTGGGTGCTTTGGTTTAAACCTCGGCTTCAAATGTGTGAAATTAAAATTTTAGAAAATTTCAAATTATTCTCACTTAGATTTCAACAACAATGGTATGCATATTGTTGTTTAAACTTTCCTTATACAAGAAGAATATGATTTGTAATGTCGAATACCACTGGCTGGTGCTATACGATACATATTTACATGGAGAGAATTGGGGTCTTCCCGACCCTAAACCACCTCCTCCAGATATGGTACCCTTTGACAACATGAAAAATTTGGTTGGATTTAGTTTAGTAGTTTATTTAGTTTTTGAGACATCTATAAACGGACAGACACAAAGTTGGCACAACACAGTACACAATGGCATACACTTGCACCTAACTTTATTTTGTGATCTGAACAAAGATGGCCAATTGGTAGACTGGTGGCCATTTTAGTTGTAAAAAAAAAAACAACAAAAAACCCAAAGTTGAACACGTCCTCAACCATTTCTCGGACATGTGTTTACCGATCTTGTTCAAACTTGGCACACAGATAATTTATGATAGCTTTCATTAGCACCTCATTTTTTTTTTTCGAGATCAGATCCAAGATGGCCAACTGGTGGCTATTTTAGTTGTAAAAAACCCCCTGATGTTGAACACGTCCTCAACCATTTCTCGGACAAGCATTTAGTGATGTTCGAACTTGGCGCTCAGATAATGAATGATGGCCGACATATGCATATCATTTTTTTTTGAGATCAGATCCAAGATTGCTGACTGGCCATTTTGGTTGTAAAAAACCCGATGTTGAAGATGTCCCTAACAATTTCTTGGACATGCATTTACTGATGTTTTTCAAACTTGGCACCCAGATAATGATGGCTCACATATGCGTGCCATTTTTTTTTTTTCGCTATCAGATGCAAGATGGCCGACTGGTGGCCACTTTGTTACTTAAATGTGTCTCCAACCATTTTTCAGCCATTCATGGTCTGATTTTGTTTAAACATGGCACAAGCACAGTACATCGTGGCATACACTTGTGTCAGGGGTGATGCACACACATTCGGGTTTTCCTTCCCTTTTAGTGTACGTATGTTAATCGTGGTTCCAAACGCAGCACGTTCTCTAACGACTGCAATCCAAGGTTATGAACAAACGTACAGGTCAGCTACCAATTAAAAGGATCTTTGTCAGTAGGGGTCGGTGACTTCTGAGTGACATGACGGTGATGACATCAACAGCGTAACACTTTTGAAAGTTGCATTTCAAATAAATAGTTACAAAGTCAAATGAGGCAGTTCACCATTACATATAATGCAATGTCCAACTCCGATTCCCGCATTAGGTTGTTTCCCCCCGGCGTCCCAATCCTGCCGGCATAACTCGCGTGTGTTCACCTCGTCCACCGTGGCTGTTGAACAATTGAGTCTTGTCACTGTGTTTTCTTTTGTACGCTGGCCCATCCAGGATGATTAAAGAGCTCAAAGGAATTATTTCCCCAATACACAATATTAATGAGTTTTAAACAACCTGATTATAATTGGCTCCATGCATTAACAGCCACTCTGGATATTAACACCTCGCTCACTCATCAGAGTTAAATCGAGCACGGGGACGATGGATACACATGGTTCATCACATCACCCGTCTCTCCACACTTCCCTCTCACAGGTTTATATAGTATCACAGAACAAGCCCATGGCTTCCAGCAAATGCGATTCTAGTCTGTCCTGGAAGTTTCGTCTGATAACATTCCAGCACCTTCACGAATCTCACCAGGCAGTTTACAGTACAATACTGCCATCTCCAGTCAAAATTAGCTTGTTACATCTTAAAGTAGTTTATATATTACAATTCACCGATCCTTGTGAAATGAAGCTTATAACATATAACTGTCAATTTTGCTCGTTAATTTGTAGGCATTTACTCATGCTTTTAAGTGACAACATGCCCCTCACTTTATTTTGCGATCTGTTCAAAGATGGCCGACTGGTAGACTGGTGGCATTTTAGTTGTACATTAATATGGGCTGGCTATTTACCTCCATGCAGCAAAATTATGAAAACGGGGGCTATGACATCATGTCTTTTTTACTTGTTAAATGTTATTTTAGGTCATAATGCTAAATGGAGGTTTTTATTTTATTTTATTGTATTTTAATGATCACCTTGCACTGCAACCATTGTTCAAAGACTTTCAGTATGGGTAGCTGTTAAGCCGGTATCTCACTGGGCTGCGACAGCTCGTGACAAAATGCGAACGGGATTCTCCAAAATGTCTGGAAACGTTCGCGGTGGTTCTCAATTTTCTCGCGTGAGTCGCAGGACGTCGCTCTGGTGTTGCTTGAATTTTGAACATGTTGAAAAAATTTGTGCGACAAATTTTCTCTCAAAATAGTCAGAGTTGTCGCGGTTGTCTCGAACCCTTCTCAATTTAGTTTCCGTGAGTAAGAAGGTGCGACGAATGTGAGACAACTTTGTGAGGGATTGGCAACCTATGAAACTAAATTGTGACTGATTGGAGAAAAAAATGATAATCTGTCCTGGGACCCCTGAGAGCGCGACAAAACTGCGATTCAATAGAGAATATTTTCGGAAGAAATTAATCAGAAATTTGCACAATGTATTGTCCACTCAATTTAATATATACATAGAAATCCACAGGTTATCCATGCAATGTAATGTAGATAGATTCACAATAGTTCAATCCAGATATGACTAAAAAAAAACCTTGTACTCCATATTGTAAAACCAGCATTGTCTGTCCTCTTTCTCTCCTGTTCTGAGTGATGGCTTTCAATCCAAACTTTTCTCTTTTCCATCATTCCTTTCACCTTCCCATCATTCCTAAATCGCATCACACATATTTTTAAATAAATTTGGTCACACCCACAAGCCCCTATCAAGGCAGATTAACAATTGGGTCACACACAATGTTTGTGGGTGCAACGTTGACAAGTAACAGAACACTTTGAACAATCAGGCATGGTCAGCATTCTCCTGTAATCCCACCATCCTGTTCTGCCAGGGCACAGCTCCCACACCATTGTAGTACTCAGTCAGGTACTCTCTTACTCGTTTCCCAACTGCTGTTCCTGTGTTGCCTGATTGCCTCTGGGTTGCATGAAGACGGTTCTCCTGGTCTTGCTGTCTCCATTCCCCTGGTTACACTTCATGTGTCGTTGGGACTTTTCTGTCTGCTGCTTGTTGTATTCTGGCAGGATTCTGGTCAGCCAACAAGTTGTGTAGGGCACAGGCTGCCAAGACAATCTTGGTGACAGTCTGAGGTCTCTGCATTATGCACGAATGGAGACACCTGAACCTGAAAACATAGTAAAGTCATTGCATTATTGGAAAAATCATTGACCAAATAACAATTGAAAGTTGAGGACACATCAGTGTTAACAAACTTGCAAAGTCACAGAGTTATCATGGAATGCTAAATATATGTGTACATACCTGTTGGCCAAGATGCCAAAAGCATTCTCCACAATCCTACGGGCCCTGGAAAACCTGTAGTTGAAGATGCGCTCTGCTGCTGTCATTTCTCTCTTGGAGTGTGGCTTCATCATCCAGCTTCTGAGGGCAAATGCATCATCACCAACAAGGAAGTAGGGGATATCAGTGTCACCATCTTGCAAGGGTTGACTTGCTGCCAGACCAGCTTTGTCCTGTTCCAGAGCATGATACAGTCCACACTCTCTGAAGATTCCAACATCAGAGTCAGCACCATAGGCACCCACATCCACATACATAAACTTGTAGTTGGCATCCACCAGGGCCAGCATAATGATGGAGAAGAAGCCTTTGTAGTTGTAGTACAGACTGCCAGAGTGAGGTGGAGCTTGTATCCTCACATGCTTGCCAACTATGCAACCACAGCAGTGATGAAAGTTCCACTTGTCTGAGAAGCCCTGAGCCACCTCCTTCCACTCCTCTTCTGTTGTGGGACACTTGAAGGCTGTCTCTTGGTAGTGGTCGTAGATGGCTTGGCACACCTCCGGCACAACAATGACGAGGGTGTTGGGGGCAACCCAGAACCCATAGGCCAGCGACTTGTAAGAATCCCCAGTGGCTAGATACCTTAGAGTGATGGCCAGCTTGAGTCCAGGAGACAGAGGCTTTCTAAAGTTGGTTGTTTTCTTCTCAAGCCTAGGGGTGAGTTCTTCCACCATGTGGTTGAACATCTCTGGGTCCATTCTGACAAAGTTCCTGAAGGACTTGACATCCCCCTCTCATCAAGGTGCTTCATGAGCTTCTCATACATGCCATACTTGTGTCTCTTCAAGAGCCATTCTCTCACCCAAACACTTCTTTCTTCTTTCTCTTCTGGCCCTCCTTTCTCTGGCTTTGGACTTGGCCTTCTTGACCGCAGCAGCAGCAAGGAGACATGCTGCAGCCTTCAGCATGTCGGCCTGGTCCTCATCTAGCAAGTTCTGCACTTCTTCACTGCAGTCCATCTCGATTGACGTCTGATGACAATATGATTGCTGGAAGGGAGAGGCCTCATATATATATATATATATATATATATATATATATATATATATATATATATATATATATATATATATATATATATATATATATATATATATATATATATATATATATATATATATATATATATATATATATATATATATATATATATATATATATATATATCGTCCCAATTTCTCAATTGTCACGCACAGCTGTCGTGCAACTGTTGCACGACATTTGCGCGATGGTCGCATGACCATTGTGTGACCGTCGCGCGACAGTTGCATGTGCCAAAAAAATCTCAGTTTTGTCACTTGAACGTTGCGCGAATATCCTGCGACATGTATGCGAACTCCAGGCGAAGTTCATCCCAAATTTCACCGGGAGTTCGTGGGACATTCATGCGATATTCATGAGACGTACGAAAATGTGTTTTAGTATAAATTCAGTGTGATTCAAGTGAAAATTATCACTGTTTTGTCGCGAGCTGTCGCAGCCCAGTGAGATACCGGCTTTAACAACGCTGAGATGGTTTGTTCAACTTTGTGATTATCCTCAGGTTGTCTCTTAACACACTGTTCAACAAACCGATTCCATGTTTTATCAGAAGGTAAAATATAAAAGTGTAAAAAGCAAAAATTAGAATGAATAAAACGAATTGTGAAAAAATAAAAATAAATTGGAAAGAAATGTGAAAGGAACAAAGATGTCAGGAAGAACCCAGACATATTTCAGCAGTTACTCCCCAGGCTAAAACACAGCAACATGCACAAGCTACCAGAGGTCCGTCAGCAGGGAAGCACAGTAAATAACAGCATCAGGATATGGTACAAACATAATGAAATGGAAGACCAAGAAGGAACCCGAAGAAGTAAAGGGGAAAGATGGAATCATCAGGAAGAACCTGGATAGGATCCGGGTTTCAGCCGCTACTCAACAACCCTCAAACCCATCCAGGCGCAGCCAAGTGAACCTTCATACATCATACATTCATCATCATACACATACATCATAGTTGATACAGTGAAGGTAAACAATTAATGAATTATCATTCATCTTGGATAACTTGTTCTACATATGACTAAATACTACGACATGAATAAATGGTGAATACACATGTATCAACCTTCACAATAGTATGCACAACTCGAGCAGTCATTACAGAGGATAAGCTTGCTGCAAATGGCAACCTCTCCACACAACGTTGCATAACTCAAGCTAATCTTATCAAGCAATTGGATTTTTACAGGCATGGGGTGATATTTTCTTGCACTGACAGAATTTGCCACATTTGACCCCAGCCATCCTGCAAGGGCAAGCCTGGTGTTGGCTCAGTGGTTAGGGTGGCGGTTTGGGATCCAAGGCTCCTGAGTTCAAGCCTCGTTGCCTGCTGAATTACTTCACCAGGGGGGTGACTTAGCCTGCCATCCTTCAGAGGTCAGTAAAATGAGTACCAGCTTGCTGGGATGATCGAGTCATTCGAGTATCCTGCGTCGGAGTGGCGACCCGTCCAGGATTGTGCCCAATAGCCAAGGAAACTGGTTTGGCAGCACCGACGCTCTGGAAAGAGTATGGCTCCAATGGATGGATGGATCCTGCAACGGCAAGTTGACCTGGCATGCTTATCACATGAGCAGAAGCCTGACCAATGAACCTCAAGGGGTTTCCATGATTTTGTAGGCATTAGCTGGCCTTGGTCATGCTCAGTCAAAATCGTCTAGCTTCAGTGACTCAGCAGTTTCAGGGTCGAGTTAGCTCTCCAAGGTGTGCATGGCTGTGTAGGCATTGAAGAACCCATGTTGGATATGAGGCAGGAGGCCCTGGCTGGTTGGAAGCAGGTTGTGGAGAGCTGCATTTGCAGAAGTAGAAGACCTCTGCTCTGAGATCAGAGAAGTTTATGACATCACTTCCTCTTCTCAACACCTTCATGAAAAGCTCCATATGGACACAAAGATCAACTTCCTATGACACTTACTTCAGGAAATACAATCACTTTGATGAAATTCCCTAAAATCGGCTATTTTGGGGTTACAATGGGCCCCATCAGCATCATCCAGAGCCCTGAGGTATGAATATGAAAGTTGGATTGCTCAGATCACTTGATGAGGAAACTTTTGTCCAAGTTTGGTTACTCTACATACAATATTTGGTGATTGAGAAGCCGTCAAACTTTGAGCTACTTTCAAAGTGAAAGTGATTTTTGGCTAAAATTAAGTAAAATATAGTCATTTTGTCCTGTGAACCAAGATTTAGGGCAATGGATCATCCTAGAAAGTTGTTAGTAGCACCCAAACAATCAAAAAAAAAATAAAAAAATAATCAATTTAATGGGTGTCTGTCCAATAATGATTTATTCAATGACTCTTCAATACCATCATTTTAGCCGCTTGGTGCCCAACCAAAAATCCCAGTTGGGCTCTGCAGAGAAAACGAACTTGACCTGGAGGTGTAACCCAAACTTATTTTGAAAGTCTTGGCATATAGAACAAGGAAATTTGAACTGCTGCTCCAAAAGAGTCATTTGCACAAACTCCCCCCACCCCTCCCCTAGAGCCAGGACTACTCCACAATGCGCAAGCCCTCACCTTAGCTAACAACCTCCTATGGGGTACCTTACAAATGTCTTCTGAAAGTCAATATTCATTACAACCACTCCATTTCCCTCAGAAACTACTTCATAGAACCCCAATACATTTGTTAAACATGATCTCCCTTGGGTTACTGCATGCTGACTACCTTTAATACACGGCTTTCAAAATGATGTACAGGTAGTGGACAAAAAATGGAAACGCCTGGTTAAATAAGGGACACTAAGCAATGGCTTCCACTCTGGTGTGGCTCATGTGTTAATTAAATAAATACCATCCCAGCATGTTTAGGGTTATGCATAAAAATGCTGCACAGACCTGGTTACCTATAATTATGGCTGGCTGGCTACAAGAGGACACCCCCACCCCCAATACACCCATCCACAGAGCACATATGGTCGCTCAATGGTTTTATGAGCATGACACTGATGTTATCCATATGCCATGGCCTTTTCAGTCACCAGATCTGAACCCAGTTGAGCATTTATGGGATATTCTGGGGAATGACATGAATGACACCCAAAATAGTGTTTTCCACCTCCATCAAACAGGCGTGAGTTGATTGATTTTCTTGTGGAAGAATGGTGCCTCATCCCTCCTGCAGCATTGCAGATGCTGGTGGACTCTATATCACGGTGCATACTGTCTGCACGTGGTGGCCCAATGCCCTATTGACTGCATTGGTGTTTCCATGTTTTTTTTGTCCACTCCCTGTATGATTGCTAACAAGGCCTTTAGCTCTTGTGCTATATGCACGTTTTCAGTGACTTGGTTCTGCTCACCAGGAACTTTTAAGCAGCCGTTGCTGACGCAAAATCTGTAATTCAAATAATCTTTTTAACATCGTTTTCAGCATTTGGATTGGATTAAAGAGTGGCAATTTCATAATAGTTTTATAGTAGTTAACCATAATAAAATGATTGGTCTGTTCTTAAATGCAAATTGGACTAATGGAAATAGAGGAAATACAAGAAATATCTGTGGATAAGAGGTGTGCTGAGTTCCCATCATTTTCTGTTGGTGCAAGTGTGGCAGCGGTGGATATAGCGCACACACGAATGGACGCTTCTCCTTTTACTAATAGATGCAAAAATCTAGTATAATTTCACTTGTCGCCCCGGAAACAAACAAACAATATATAATGGCTCTCACAGCTCATAAAGCTCCCACTTCCACCCCCCTCCCCACCCTTCACACCTAACATGATTAATAGTAAAATCATCATTTTAAACTTGCCCTGTGCACTGTGAGGGGGGCCCTCGAGGTGCTGAATGAGGAGTCGGAGCCGCTGGGATTACGGGTTTCTTGGGTCAAAACTAAGATCCAGGCTTTCAATGACATATTGGATGCTGCTGTCCTGTCTGTGTCTGTTTGTGGTGAGGTTGTGGAGAGATTCACTTACCTTGGCAATGATATTCATGTCTCTGCTGGCTGTGAGTCAGAGGTCAATAGACGTCTGGGTCGGGCCTGGGGAGTCATGTATTCACTGGATCATGGGGTGTGGCGCTGCCGGTACCTGTGCGGAAGGACGAAAGTCCTAGTCTTCAGGTCCTTGGTGCTTCCAGTCTTGCTCTATGGATGCGAGACTTGGACTCTGACCAAGGATCTGAGATGGAGACCTAATTCCTTTGGGACCAGGTCTCTTCGGAGAATCCTTGGCTATCGCTGGTCAGATTTTGTGTCCAACGAGCGGTTGCTGAGAGAGACTCGGATGAGATTTGTTACCTGCATGGTCTGTGAGCATCAGTTGCGGCTGTATTATATGGACATGTGGCTCGTTTTCCTTACTCTGATCCTGCTCACTAGATTCTCTCAGCGAGGGAGTCTCGTGAGTGGAGGAGGCCAATGGGCCGACCACGTGCATTGTGGTTGCAGCAGGTTGACCAGAATTTCGAGGAGATGGGGATGGGCCTGGCATCTGCCTGGGGGAAGGCCAGACAGAGGCACCTGGAGTACCGGTGGAAAGTGGACGCAGCGACGCGCTGTTCTGGCACATGCTCCCATACCTGACCTGACCTGTGCATTGCCAAGCTCCAGATATGACCTTCCCATCGGTGATGATAAAACAAGCAAACTAGATACGGTGTCTGAGAAGTCTGCCTGAATGTTGGGAGGTACTTCACATAAGGTAATCCTGCAAGATTCATAGCCCACTCACTGGCAGCAATGGTCATAAGTTTGGGTATAACGTGCCCATCTACAACCGTTTGGGCCTTGCACCTATCCACCCGGCCTCAGGAGTTTGCAGAACGGGGAGATATATATATATATATATATATATATATATATATATATATATATATATATATATATATATATATATATATATATATATATATATATATATATATATATATATATATATATATATATATATATATATATATATAGAACGGGAGATATTACGCATTGTTGAGGCTCGTATAAGAGCTAACATACATAACATATAACAAAGGGAGCAGGAGACGAGAGGGGGTGGGAGAGGGAAGCACAAAACTGGAGGAGACAGGAGATATGTGGAAGGGAGAGGGAAGTAGCGTGTACACGGGGTAAACAAGATGGCCTTTCAGGAAGGAAAGCAGGGTTTGAAGGAGGTGGGTTTGGGGTGGATGAACGGGGGGAGAAAAGATCATGGTTTTGGATGGAGGAAGATATGAGATGGTGATAAACAGCTGTTTTGAAGACTTGGAGGGAAGCGTGGGATTGAAGAGAGAGTGGGAGTTTGTTCTAGAGGTGGGGGGGGAAGAGGAATGAAAGGGTGAAGGTGAGCGGTAATTCTTGATTTTGGTATTTTCACCAGAAAGGGATTGCTGGTGCAACTTGAGTGTTTCGTGGAAATATTGGGAGCAGTAACAGATCACAGACAGAGCAGTTGAAGGGGCAGGGAAAGGGTGGAGAGGCGAAAGCAGAAGACAGAAAGACCACCGACCTGCCTGCGGTGAGAGAGTGAGAGAGCCAAAGACTTGGCTTCATTGTGGGAGATGCCAATGATCCTAAAAGTCTTGGTTTCCACAGCGTGAAGCTGAGCTAGGTGTGAGGCGGGAGCACCAGCCCAGAAGGGAGAGCAGTAGGGTTCAGCGATTTATATCGATGTAATTTTTCATATATTGATACAAGCACAAGGGCGATGGAAACTCACAGCTCCTCACATATCACCATTCTCTCTACATCTCCCTCTTTTTTGTAACATGTAACATGGTTTATGTAACATCACAGAACAATCCCGTGTCTTCGAGCAAATGCGATTCTCATCCATACTGGAAGTTTCGTCTGAGAAGTTCTGTTTTAACTGACTATATATATATATATATATATATATATATATATATATATATATATATATATATGTATGTATGTATATATGTATGTATATGTATATGTGTATATATATATATATATATATATATATATATATATATATATATATATATATATATATATATATATATATATATATTGCGGTTCTCGGACCCGCATGCATACAACAGATAGGTGTCCCAAGGCGGTTATCCCATTATTATACGTGTAGATAGTTCCCTTCCTTTTGTTTAGCAGGACAACAGGAGTGCGTTGCAATGATTTGATAGTTAGGGTTGCTAAATCATTTTCTTTTCATTTCATCCCCACTCTTCTTCTTTTCTTTCCTGGGATAAATCAGTCACGTGCGCTTTCTCTGCAAGGTGGGCAAACTGCCGCGCCGCCGTGCAGGATCCGCTGCACCTGGAGTCTCGTTCCCGGGTGAGCCTGAAACCTGGCATGTGCGGCGAGTGACGTGCGCTACGTGCTGGTCTGTCGATTTGAGCTTCCAATAAGCTGGGGAGAATGCCGATTGCATTAGAAAGGCATGCGAACAAATACCTCTGAAGTGGCTGTACGGATGGTGTT